>NC_081573.1:598154-650010 GCF_022355385.1 Mustela nigripes
CAGTTCGCAGTCTCGGGCCCCTTCGCCAGTCTCTGCTTCCACCCCCTCCCCCCCCCCCCCCCCCCTCCCCCGGCCCCCGCCCCCCCCCCCCCGACCCCAAGCGTCTGACCAGCTGCCCCCTCCCTCCCTCCCTCCCGCCACAGGCCCGTTCTTCCGCTACCGCACGTACCTGGACTGGCTGGAGCAGCCTTTCCCGGGGGCCGTGCCCAGCCTGCGGCCCCTCCTGCGCCGCGCCTGGCCGGCCCCGCTCTTCGGGCTGCTCTTCCTGCTGTCCTCGCACCTCTTCCCGCTGGAGGCCGTGCGCGAGGACGCCTTCTACGCCCGCCCGCTGCCCGCCCGCCTCTTCTACATGGTCCCCGTCTTCTTCGCCTTCCGCATGCGCTTCTACGTGGCCTGGATTGCCGCCGAGTGCGGCTGCATTGCCGCCGGCTTCGGGGCCTACCCCGTGGCCGCCAAAGCCCGGGCCGGGGGCGGCCCCACCCTCCAATGCCCACCCCCCAGCAGGTCAGGCAGTGGGAGGGAGGCCTCCCCAGACCCGGCAGGCCCCATCAGCACAAACTGGCCCTGCCCCTAGCAGGGAGGAGAGTGGGGGAGCAGGGGGGCGGGGTCACCACCTGTTGTCAGTGCAGTGTCGCCCCTGACCACCAGAGCCCACCTGCCCCTGGCCTAGGGACCTGCCCCTCTCCTAGGGAGCAGCACTCCCGGGACCTCCCGCTGCCCCTTGTGCTTGTCCCCTCTCGGGATGGTGGACTGCTGTCTTTTGTCAGGAGAAGGAAGGTGGCTTCTTAGCGACCATGTGCCTCCCCTATGTCGCCATGGAAGTGTCACCCCAGTAACTCCTTTGTTCTGGTTACTTGGGATACCATCTTTGGGCTGGGCTGGGCCCACTCTTTGTTGCTAGGGCAGTGGTTCCCTAGCAACTGGCCTGCCCCTCTTTGCTAGGGAAGCGGTTCCCTAGCAACCGTGGTCTGTCTCTTCCTGCCCCGGGACTGGCTTACCCCCACCCCCACCCACCAGACTGCCCTTTGCTGCTAGAACCCCGCTCCCCTTCTCCCCAGCCATGGGGTGCCCTGGCAGCCTGCACTTTCTAAGGAAATGGCATCCCTGAACGTGCTGCCCTCTAGCGAGGGTGGGGGTGATACTCCTAGCCACCGCAGGTCGCTTTCCTACCATTGCCTGGGACATACCCTGGTAATGATGAATTGACCTGGTTAACAATGTCAGACCCCCCTCCCACCCCATGCCAGTAATTAGGGGCGTCTTGTTGCTAAGGAAGTGTTGTACCTCCGTTGCTAGGGAAATGATGCTCCCAGCAACAGGGAATGAACCTCCCCACTGTTCTTGGCAACCAGCGGTGGCCTTCTGCCTGGGGCTAGGACTACAGGGAGCAGCCCATTTATGCAAATTATGAATTCCTCCTTTCTCAGGTGGGGCCATCCCCTAGTTGTCATGGACAGCCATTCCATTGGGGGGAAGCAGCACCCCCACACAATTTTGGCCACTGCCCTAGTAACCATGGTGGACCTCTGGTCACTAGAGAGGGTGTCTCCCAGAAAAAGTCAAGCAGGAATTGAAGGCTTTTCTAAATATGCTGGGCCCTGCTCTCAGTAGATGGCTCCTGTCCCATTATCAGAAGCCACCAGCGGTTCCAGTGGGGGTGGAATGTTCACCACTGCTGGGATTGTTGGCACCAGGGACTCAGGAACCACTGTATTGCTGGAGATGACACTTCTTCAACAGTCATAGGGACCAATAGCCACAAAGGGCCCTTTCTGGAAGCGTTTCTAAACATCCCAGGCCTTGTTGCTAAGGAATGCCCTTTCCCTAGCAACAGAGACCGGCCAGGTGTCACGTGGGTCTAGAACATCTCCCTAGCAACCACAAACCCTCTCCTTGTTAGGGATGCTCCTTCCCTAGCAATCACAGCATCTGGACCACTTAGAAGGGACCACACCTGGAGGCCCCTGGGAATGTAGTGAGCTTGGCTGCTGAGGAATGGCCTTTCCCTAGCATCTAGAGCAGTGAAGGGCCAGGTTGCTAAGGACTCGTAGCTTAGCAACTATAGCCCCTCCAGGCCTTTGTTGCTGCTGCAGCCCCCTTACCAAGAGGAGGAGGACCCCGCTGTTGGTGAACTGTGCCCCCCCCACCCGTCTTCCCTCCCCCAAAAGGCTCCCGCTGAGCTACCCTCCCCTGTTGCCCTAGCACACGTGGCAGCCAGAGCTCTTCCCTGGCCAGGATCCCCTCCTGAGCGGCCGGGGCTGGGACAGGAGCCAGCGTCGGGAGGGGGCGTGGCTGAGCTGCATGTATGTCCCCCACCCTCACCCTCCACCCCCCCAGTCCGGAGAAGGCGGCTTCGCTGGAGTACGACTATGAGACCATCCGCAACATCGACTGCTACGGCACGGACTTCTGCGTGCGGGTGCGGGATGGCATGCGGTACTGGAACATGACGGTGCAGTGGTGGCTGGCGCAGTATATCTACAAGAGCGCGCCCGCCCGCTCCTATGTCCTCAGGTGAGCTGGCCGGCCCCTGGGGAAAACACGAAACTACAGCTCCCGGCAGCACGTGAGGCTGCCCACGGCTTTCCTGCAGGCCGCCGCCCCTGAGGATCATGGGAGTTGTAGTTTCTTGAGACTGGTTCCCTGCTGTGGCTTCGCGTTGCTCCGGGGCTAGACCGCTCCCCTTCCCTGGGCCTCAGTTTCCACCTCTGTAAAGGCGGCCTCCTTCGACAGAAGCAGCGTACTGAATCTTGTGGACTCTGGCCAGATTCTGGAATCCTGGCCCCGCCAGCTCCAGAGAAAGCTTACTGAGTTAGGGGGCCTGTGTTTGTTCCAACTCTTGAATGGGGGGAATGATGTAAAGAGCTACATAGTTCACGGTGAGGGCGAAGCGCGGTAAAGTGTGCCATGTCCTCACTGTGGGGCCCGCTATGTGAGGGGTCACCGCATCTTAGCTTTTTCTCTTCACTCATGTGGTATTTCTCCGGTGGGAGCCGAGTGTGGCCATTGTGCTGTTCGCAGCCTTAGGACACAGGACTTGGGAGGACATGGAGGCCCAGCGAGGTGATCTAACCCACCGGCATCCCTCGGTCTTCCCAGAGCCGGCAGATGAGGCTGCTGGGGCGCGGCTGACATGTCTCCGCTGGAAGCAGTTGCTCGTGGCCCCAGGCGCCCCTCAGAGCCAGGCTTATGATGGGTGTGGGGAGGAGGAGGTGGCGTCCTGCCAGATGCTGGCTGTGGGGGACTAAGGGCCCAGAAGGGCCAGTCTGGGGGTGGGGAGATCTGGAGGGAGGTGGTTGCAGGAACGGGATAGGTGAGGGACCCCGTTGGGTCTGAGGTCACCGAGCCCAGGGTGATGGTCACGTTCAGCCAGGGTTACTGGATGGGGCATTAGATGGATAACATTGAAGACCTGCAGGAGAAGGTCAGGGTAAGAAGTGGTCACTCCAGTGTTCTCAGGTGGTGGCGATACCAAAAGCTCTGGAGCTGAGCATCGGGGCAAAGCCCAGTGTTTGCATTAGAGGTTTTCAGCTGGGAGCCATCATCCCACAGTCCGGGGGGCACTGCTGGGAGGTGCTGCTGGCAGCCAGGGGTTAGAGGCCCAAGATGCTGCTCCTCCAGCCTGGGAGGCACAAGACAGCCCGCCTATAGCACAGAATCATCCATCCAGGCCCCAAATGTCCACAGTGTGGAGATGTAGAAATCCTGGTGTGGACTAGGGACGAGGAGGAGCCGGCAAAGTCACAACCACTGAGCTAGGAAGACAGTCATGAAAGTGGGAGCCAAGTGAACCAAGTGTTGTGAGGCGGATGGAGGATCTCTTGTATCAGATGATGTACAACGAAGGGTTGTGTTGAGCAGGGCAGGAGGAGGAAGTCTCCAGAAACTTGAGCAGCAGTTTGGAGGGCAAGTGAGAGCCAGCTGGAACCATTGGAGGGAGACCGGAAAGAGGGAAGGGGTGGGGGTGGAGGGAACGTTGTTCTTTGGAGAGAGGTCACTGCACAGAGGAGCGGCCAGACGGGCGGGGGTGGGGGGTGCCGAGTAGGACCGAAGCCCAGAGCTCAGGTTCACCTGCGTGAAGTTCTGGGTGCCCAGCGCCTATTCGTGTGCGACCCACTGCCTTGCTTCCCCCTGTCGGGGACCCTCACCTAAATGCTCCCAACCCATAGGGCTCTTTCTCCACCAGAGGTAGAAAAGAAAGTTGTGTTCATGAATTAGTTTAAACCAGGCTGCGCTACACACTGAGAGGAACCCACTAGAGAAATCACCGCAACAGGAAGAAAGCTCCCCTTTTTATAGACCCGAAGACAAGGAAGAGCCCCCTTCCCCAGCCCAGATCAAAGTCCGTGGCACAGCCTGCTCTCATTTCTCCGTCTTCCGTGGAAGTGGGACCAGAGCCTGAATTTGTGGGTCATTAACGGAGAGCATGTTTGAGTCCATAAAAAGAGGGGAAAGTGATTGGAGATTTCTGAGTCTTCCTGAATTGGAAATTACACTGATCCCCAAAAGGAAGTGGCTGGGGGCTCAGGTTCTTGGGTCTTAAAGAAAGATCTGCTGAGAGGATTAACTGGGTTCCTGAAGCTCTAGAGTAGTGACTCCTGGGTCTGAGGGAGGAGGGGGCTGGGGGCTGGACTCCTGGGTCTGAGGGAGGAGGGACTGGGGGCTGGGCTCCCGGGTCCTGAGTCGCAACCTCTCCCCCCAGGAGCGCCTGGACCATGCTGCTGAGCGCCTACTGGCATGGCCTCCACCCTGGCTACTACCTAAGCTTCCTGACCATCCCGCTGTGCCTGGCTGCCGAGGGCAGGCTGGAGTCAGCCCTGCGGGGGCGGCTGAGCCCCGGGGGCCAGAAGGCCTGGGACTGGGTGCACTGGTTCCTGAAGATGCGTGCCTACGACTACATGTGCATGGGCTTTGTACTGCTGTCCCTGGGAGACACCCTCCGGTACTGGGCCTCCGTCTACTTCTGCGTGCACGTCCTGGCCGCGGTCGCGCTGGGGCTGGGGCTGGCTCTGGGCGGGGGCGGCCCCAGCCGGAGGAAGACCGCGCCCCCGGCCGCCAGCCTTGCCCCGGAAAAGCTCCGGGAGGAGTAGGCAGGAGTCAGCCGCCACCGCACTCCCTTTGCGCGTCAGTCTGGCCACCAAGCTTTTGGCTGGGAATTCCGTGAACCAGGCTGCTGTCTCCTTTCCCAGAAAGCGCTGAATTTGGCTGGGGGCCTGGAGAGGATTCCCGTTCCTCAGCTCGCCCCCACCCCCACCCCCGCCTCCGATGCAGCAGGGCGGGGGACTCCCCCTGCTCCCCTGCTGTCTGCCCTGAGGGCTCAGTAAGCTGTCATCCCTCCTGGAAAGTCAAGGTGTTGTCCAGAGGAGAATCTCCCCTTGTCCCCACCGCGGCGTCCAGAGCACGCTGCTCTCCCTGCAGCGCCCCCAGCAGGGACCCCCGGGGCCACGGGGTTTCCCAGACGGATTCCCCTTTCCGGGGCGCCGGCTGGAGGGCAGCTTCTGGGAAAGCCACCCTCTCTTCCCAGGCTTTTGCCCCACATTCACGGAACAGTGTTTCAGGCCCGGAAGGGAACATTACCCTCCCATTTCATAACGGGGAAACTGAGGCACCCTGGAGCCGGCCTTTGGACATGGT
Organism: Mustela nigripes; assembly: GCF_022355385.1. Lineage (NCBI taxonomy): Eukaryota > Metazoa > Chordata > Mammalia > Carnivora > Mustelidae > Mustela > Mustela nigripes. Next base: position 603,789 of record NC_081573.1, read on the forward strand.
TCTTGCAGCTTCCATCTGAGCCACCTCAGGGTCACAGCGCTTCTGTCACCCTCTTGTCATTCTCTGGCCTAGAATAAGGTCGGAATGTGTGAATCTACTCCCCCCCCCCAATAAAATGTCTCACAAAGACCGTATGTGTGTCTGGGGGTGATCATAGGTGTGGGGCTCCCCCGGATGCAGGGTGATGGGCTCTGCTCCCAGGAGACACACGGGCATCAGGGGGTTTCCGTTCCCAGGGGACCTTCCGGAGCAGCCGTCGTCCTGATGGTACTCCCCGCCCCCAGCCACCTGGTGGCCAGGTACGGACCTGCCCCAGTCCCTGCCTTCCCTGGGGTAGTCCCCGCCCGGCTGGCCGCTGGAGACGGAAGCAGTTTCACCTGGGGCCGTGGAAGAGTGCCCGATGTGGGAACCGGAGGCCCGGGACTCCTCTGGAGGGTGGCCGGTACCCCGGGGAGCCAGAGCAGGTGCGGGAGTGGGGGGTGGGAGGACCCAGCCCCAGGGAGGAAATCCTGAGGGAGGCAGAGAAAGGAGGCCGGAACTCCAGGGTCCAGAGGGCAAAAGGGGGAGGGATTTCGATTCCTGGTAGTTTTGAGAGAGAGGGGAACCAGAGGATGGGGGTCCTGGGGAGGATTCTGGAGGTGCAGACTCTAGTCTCAAGGGAGGGGGGCCAAGTTCAAAAACTGAATAAGCTTTAAAAGGAAGCTGAAGAGTGGGCTTCTCAGTCCTGAGATAGTAGGGGCCTAGAGGGCCCACATTTGGGTGCTTGCGGGGCACGAGGCCCAGACTCCCGGGTCTGAGGGAGGAGGGGCTGGGGGCCTGGACTCCTGGGTCTGAGGGAGGAGGGGCTGGGGGCCTGGACTATTGGTCTGAGGGAGGAGGGAGCGGAAGCTGGGACTCCTACGCCCTCCCAGCCCCTGCTGTCCTGCCCCAGGCCCGTCCCTCTCTTCTGTGCTGAATGAGCTCCCCAGTGCTGCTACCCTTCGGTACCGAGGCCCTGGGGTTCTGCCATGGGGGGCATCAGAGGAGGAGGAAGAAGATGGAGACAGGAATATCCAGGCCATCGCAGAAGCTGCCCAAAAGGAGCTGGAGGAGCCCCTCCCCTCCCGGGAACTGCCCTGGCCCCTGCAGGCCCGCCGGGCACACAGGTGAGTCTCCTGTCCCACCTCCCAGCCAGGTGAGGGCCATCCTCAGGCTTGCTGGCGCTGTGTCTCCTTCTTACTGGGATTCTCCCTGCTTCTCTTGGCATCTTTCGTCCATGCCCTCGTCTCTGCTTCTCTGACTCCAAGAAGTCCTGTCTCCCTGACGCTGGGACTCTTCCCTCGGCCGGGTTCACAGTCTCCGTCTCTGCTCAAGCTCTTTCTCCCTGGGCCTGAAATCTGTTCTTCGTGTTTCCTTCTCTACAGTAAGTCTGTCTCTGCCTCCGGACTCTTCCTTCTTTCCCTCCCAGGTCTGCATGATTCACTGGGCTGGGGAACAATGAACGTGCTGGCCTCTAGGTCAGCACTGAGAGGTGCCCCCCCGCTATCCCAAGCACAGTGTCCTAGCAAACCTTTCGTAAACCTGCTCTGCATAGAGCAGAGTCCTGTGCGTCTTTCCTGAAAACAAAGAAAGCACTGGAACTTCGGGCAAGTGGGGAATACCTGTGGGATACCATATGTTCCCAGAAACAGCAGAACCTAAGAAGCAGGTGTGACGCCCTTCTGAGAATGGGGTCGTGTGTCTGGAAATTGTTTTCTGAACCCCATCGTTCTGGGGGTTTAGGGCATTTTGTCACACAGCCATGCTTGGTGAAATCTTTGGCCACTAGTGACAGGACGCACCACCCAGCCCTGCTTCTCTTCCTGCAGCTGCGGGAGAGGTCCCCTAGCAACCAGCCCCCACTCTTAGTTGGGGTCCAAAAACACCTCACTTATTTTACAAAAGACACATTTATCGCATCACTTAGGGCATCCCAGAGGTTTGCCAGGGACAGGGACAGAAACCAGATATATATTTATAAATCACAGGATCATACCTTCCTTTTTTCTTTCCCTTTATGACGTTTGCCTACAGAAAAGTGTACATGGCATTGTGTATACACTGAGAGTGTTCCCATGGTGAGCTCCCAGGCAGACTCCACAGAGGGCAAGAGACACCTCCCTGGGACCCAGAGGCACCCCACATGCTCCATATCACCCCCTTTCTCCCCACAGTGTCTCCTCCCAGACTTCTAGGATGAGCTCTCGTTTTCCTGTGGCACTTTGCCACCGACGAATGTGTCCCTACAAGGCAGGCTGCGTGCTTGCCCGGAGCTCTGTGTGGGGATCCCTGCAGTCTGAGTACCCTGCCAGGCTTCTGTGCCTCTTCCTGTCGGCCCGGGGTATCCCCAGTCACCAATATGCTGCCTTTGACTTCCTGGTCCCGCTCTTGTCTTGTTGCTACATTTGGGTGGTGTCCAGCTGGGGCTGCTGGGCCCTTTCTATTCTGCTCTGAATCTGTTTTCCTACCAGGCAGAGCCATGCCAAGGACCAGAGGGCTCAGAAATCGGGTTCCAGAGGCGAGCAGTGGGCCTTGTGGCTTCGGCGGTCCAAGGAGAAGATGAAGGCGGGCCTGCACACCTTGCAACCCTGGGCGTGGACACTGAAGAGAATCGGGGGTGCAGTGGGGTTGAGGCTGGTGTCTTGGGGCGGGTCCCACTCCCCGGTCTGAGGGAGGAGGGGCTGGGCTCCTGGACTCTGGGTCTGAAGGAGAAAGACCTGGGGGTCTGGACTCCTGGGTGTGGAGGAGGAGGGGGCTGGGGTCTGGACTCCCGGGTCTGAGGGAGGAGGGTCTGGGGGCCTGGATGCCCCAGTCTGAGGGAGGAGGCCCCAGACTCCCAACAGGGAAAGGAGCCCCAGGCCTCTCTGGCTCCCCCTGCAGGCCAGTTTGGCGCGGGCACGGAGTCCTACTTCTCCCTGCTGCGTTTCCTGCTGCTTCTCAACCTGCTGGCGTCCATACTTAAGGCCTGCATGACATTGCTTCCCACCTGGCTGGAAGGGACTCCCCCGGGTCCCCCGGGCCCTAACGCCTCCTCACCCTGCGGCTTCTACGACCCCAACCCCCAAGGCCTGGTCGCCTTCCCCACCCATCTCTTCAACCTGCTCTCAGGAGAGGTGCGTCCCTGGGAGAGCCCCTCTGAGCCTCAGGGCCCCCCAGTTCTGATCGCCCAACTGCATGGTGCGCTTTCCCTTTGCAGGGTTTTCTAGAATGGTCTCCTCTCTTCTATGGGTTCTACCCACCCCGTCCACACCTGGCAGTCACCTACCTATGCTCTGTCTTTGTCATTGGCCTCCTGGACCTGCTGCTCATCCTTCATCGGTCAGTAACACCGGTCCCCCGGGGCCCCGGGAAGCTGGGCAGAGACTAGTGCTGGGAGAAGACCCCTCCCCAAGGATCTGGAGTCTTGCTCTGTGATCCCTTTCTCTCAGTTGGACTTGAAATCACACTTAAAAATGCTTCATATATGCTAAAGACCAGGGACAATGATGGGCTGTTTCTCCTTCCTGGGGCTTAGGGGTTAGGAGGGGAAAGTAAGATAGTAGCTGAGCAAAGTGACCACCTCTTTTCTGGAGGGGCAAGTGCTCTATGGGAAACAAACTGGGGTGGTTCATTCATTCCCACAAGAAATACATTTTGAGCCCCTACTATGTGCCGGCCAGTGTTCTAGACAGTGGGCAAAACAGGACAAGAAACAAACCCGACTGATTCCTGCCCCGGTGGAGCTGACAGTTTATAAGCTGGAGACAGGTGAATAACAGCCATCCATACATGAGTCAGTGACGGGGCATGTAAGCAGGTGATCAGGGCTCTAGACACAGCAGGTGAGGTGGGCTGCTGTCTTATTAGGTGCCCAGGGCTGCCTCATTGAGACAAGACTTCTAAACAAAGCCGTTGAGAGGGAGAGGGATCGGTCAAGTAAATACCCGGGCAGAGAGCATCGCAGGCAGAGAACACAGCCAGAGCAGGGCAGGAGCAGGGTGGTGTGCTGGAGGTCACCCTGGGAAGCCTGTGGGCCCAGGGCAGAGTGGGTGGGGGGAGCTGGTGGGGCCCCCCCTCTGTCTGTAAAGGATTTGGAGGCTTTTGGAGGGAGATGGGACTCCCTGCAGGTTCTTGAGCAGAAGATCACCCTGATCTGATTTAGGTTTTATAAAGGATTCTTCCTTTCTGGCTCTGTGGAAGAGGGAGGGAGGGAGGGAGAAGAAGCAAGAAGGGAAGAAGGAAGGGAAGGGGGTAAGGGATGGACAAGCTCGTGGCAGGTGAATTGTTACAAGGCAGGAGACGGTGGCTGCTTGGAGCAGGGTGGTGGCAGTGGCTGATTTGGGGTCTTTCTTTTTTTTGTTGTTTTAATTGAATTTCTATTCCCCACTCCCAGCTTTCTTGAGATACAATGGACAGAAATAACATTGTGTAAGCTTAAGGCATACAAAGTGTTGAACTGATACATTTATATATTGCAACATGATTGCCTCCATCTCTAGCCAGTGTTGGGAGACAGGAGACATCAGGTCGTTTCTGTATCTTGGCTACTGTTGGTAATGTGGTGAATGTGGGGGTGCAGATGTCTCTTTGAGATCCTCTTCTCATTAACCTTGGATACATACCCAGAAATGGGATTGCTGGACGATACGGCAGCTCTATTTTAAATCATTTTTTGGAGGGGGAGGGAGACCTCCATATTGTTTTCCACAGGGACGCACCAGTTTACGTTCCCAGCAGTACAAGAGGGTTCCCTGCTCTCCACGTCCTCACCAACACGTGTTATGTCTTGCCTTCTTGATGAGAGCCATCCCGACAGGTGGGAGGGGATCACTCATTGGGGTTTGATGGGCACGTCCCTGCTGACCAGTGATGATGAACACTTGCTCAAGCACCCGTTGACCTTCTAGATGTTTGCAGAAAAATGTCTAGTCAGTTTCTCGGCCCCTTGAAAAATTGTTTTTTGCTGTTGGATATTGTCTGTGTTCTTTTTCAATGTTTTTTTCTATTAACCCCACTATCAGGACTGGCAAATATTTTCTCCTATTCCCCAGGAACATTTGTATTCACTCTGTGCAGTTTCCCTTGCTGCGCAGCAGATCTAATGCGTGGGGTCGCCCCGCTTGCCCCTGTCTACTTTTGTTGCTTGCGCTCTCGGTGTCCTGTCCAAAAGATCGCCCCCAAGGCAGAGGTCAAAGAGGTCTTCCATCATTTCTGTTTCTAGGACTTTTTTCAGCTTTAGGTCTTATGTTGAGGTGTGTAATCCGTTCCAAGTTATTTTTTGTGAGTGATGTAAGTGGAAGCGGTTTCATTCTTCTGTGTATGGCTGCCCAGTTTCCTCAGCATTTGTTGAAGACTGTCCTCCCCTCCCACTGAGTGTGTGGGCTCCCTTGTCAAATATTCGTTGTCTATTTTTTTTTTCATTTAAAAAGTATCTCACATATCCAGAAAAATGCAGAAACCCAAGAACAGAGGTGGGTATGTGGCCATCCGTATCAAGAAATAATACCTGACCAGCCTCCAGAAGCCCCCTCAAGACCTCAGGTTGCCACATATCCCCCTGAATTCCCCCCATCCCATCCTTTCTTTTCGCACCATGGACCACTTCCATCTGTTCTGTCCTTCATATAAAAGGGAGACTCTGGATGTATGTGAAGGGGAGAGCTATAGAGAGAACCACGTCAGTGGGGATTGTGGCTTTGGTGGGTTGATCCCGAAGTGGCGTTTGGACAAACCAAGGGACTAGTGAGTAGGTGGTCGCACACATGGGTTCTGCAGATGGGTCTGGACTGTAGGCACAGATCTGGGACACACTGGCATTCGAGCAAGATTAGGAGTTCCGCCAGGGGCAGGGCTGTGGTCAAGAAGGAAACCAAGGACTTAGAAAAGGTGGAGTGTCTCCTGATGCCATGCCTGGGACATCAGATGGAGGTCCCCCTACCTGGGTACACCTCACCACCCAGGAGCAGAGATGAACAGAGAGAGAGATAGAAAGCAACTTTTATATTAAAAAGCAAGTCAGTGATGTCCGTTCGGGAGCAGTACTATATAGAAAACCAACGGGAGGATATGATGGGGAAGAGAGAGCAAGGATCAGCAGTTTTTTGCTGATAAAGTCCAGATAAGAAACATGTTCATATTTTTGTTCATTTTCCAGCCATACGGTCTCTGTCTCAATTAAACTCTGCTGTTGTAGGACTAAGGCAGCTGTAGAGAATAAGCAACAGCAGCTGTGTTCCAATAAAACTTTATTTACAAAATCTGGTGCTGTAGTTTGCCACCCCCTGGGATAGAGAAAGCGTAAGAACCCTCATTAAAGGGAGCGGTCAGTGAAGGACTTGAAGAGGTGACCTGTAAGTAGAGACCAGAAGAGAAGGAACCAGTCAGGTGAGCAACTAAGACCTGGGCATTCCAGGCAGCAGGAACTGCACATGCAAAGGCCCTGTGGTGAGAAGAGGTTTGGAGTGTTCTGAGCTATGAAAGGCCAGGAGGAGAAGGTGCAGGGACAGTATTTGAGTTTCAGGAATTAGGTGGGGTCGAGATCAGGTGCGTGCTGGCTGGCTGTGCTACGAAGGAGCTTAACTTTCAAGGACAGGGAGAAGCTGTGAAAGAGGGTTTAAAGGGCAGGACCATCTGATCTGAATAAAAAGAAGGTTCCATTGGCGCAGGAACAGAATGGATTCAAGAGGGTGCAGGTGGAATCAGAGACTGGGGAGCAGGCATCTGTAATCATCCACTCGGGAGAGGCCAGGGGCTTGCACCAGGGCATTGAGCCTCTTGGCCCACTTTTCTCCGTGTTTTCCCCTCTCTCTGATTCTCTGTCCCCTCCCTGGGTCTTTGCCCCACCCCTTGGAGATCTCCCCTCCTTTCTCTGGGCCTTCCTCCTCTACCCCCTTCTCTAGACTTCTCTGATCCCTTTCTCTAGACCTCTTGCCTTCGTTTACTGTCCCCCTTTCTCTGAATCCTACCCCCTTTGGTCTCCAGTCTCCCTTCTTAATGCGTCTCTCCCCAGGGTCTTTGTCTTTCTTACTCTGGGTCCCTGTGCCCCTTTCTCTGGAGCTCTGTCGCTATCTGCTGGGTGTCTGTCTTCCCGAGTCGGCCCCTGAATCTCTCTCTTGGTCTCTGACTCTTTCTTTGCTAGGTGGCAGCTCGTCCAACGCCCAAGGTCCTCAGATTCATTTCCCCGTGTGTCCCATAAGAGGGGTGCCCCCGCACTCATGACTGACCCTCCACACCCTGTCTCCTGGCTCTCCCCTCCCTTAGCTCCGTGTCAGGACTCAAACAGACGCTGTTGGCCGAGTCAGGGGCCCTGACCAGCTTCAGCCACCGGGTGTTCACCGCCTGGGACTTCGGCCTCTGTGGGGATGCGCACGTGCGGCTGCGCCAGCGCAGTATCCTCTACGAGTTGCAGGTGCGCTTAGGGATGGGGGTGTACAAGCAGGTAGGTAGGGGGCGGGGCCAAGTACGTGGGCGGGGCCCCGAGAGGGGGTGGGACTCAGAAACGCAGGAGGGGTGGGGGAAAAAGGGGGGGGGGGGGGGGGGGGGGGGAGGGGGCGGGGCCGGAAGCTGCCAGAAGGAGCTTGATAAAACTGGAATTCCGTACAGGGCATGCGCGCTGGGCCTCAGGGCGCGGGGGCGTGAGGGGGGCAGGATACCGAGCACAGGTCCAGGCCTCGGGGGGGGGTGCGTGGGAGGACAGGCTGTGGAGCGCTAGCTCAGCCTTCAGAGGGCGGGGCTTGGGGGATACTGGGTGGGGCCTTGAGGGGGCAGGGTGTGGAGTGCTGGGGCGTGGCCTGTGGGGTGCTGGGTGGGGCTGTGGAGGGGCGGGGCCGGGAGATCTAAATTGTCCCCTAGAGGACCAAGGAGGCACTGTGACAAGGATTGTAGAATTCCTTAGAGGGGTGTTGCTGTATCAGTTCAGGTTGACAGAAGGCTTCTGTAGGACCTGGGGGAATTGAGCCCAAATGGACATCTTTCCTGGCCTCAGGTGGAGCTGGAGGAAGCTGTGGTGCGGCGCCAGGCGGCGGTGCGGACCCTGGGCCAGCAAGCCTGGATGTGGTCGGTGCGCATTCTGCTCAATCTGCTGGTGATTGCACTCCTGGGAGCAGCCTTCTATGGAGTCTACTGGGCTACAGGGGCCACTGTGGATCTGCAGGTGTGGAGGGTCCTGGGGGAGAAGGGTCCTGTGGTTCCAGCACTTACACTTGCAAGGTTAAAAGGGACTGAAGTCTATAATTCCTTAGGATCTTAGGAAGAGGGATGGGGTGTACGTTTGGACCTTGGACTTTGGGATGCTGGAGGAAGAGGCTGGGGGAGGATGTTCAGCAAGGTTCTGAAGGACCAGAACCCTAGGGTCTCTTTGCTTGGTCCCTCTCTTCCAGGAGATGCCCCTTGTCCAGGAGATGCCACTGCTCAAGCTTGGGGTGGATTACCTTCCGTCCATCTTCATCTCTGGGGTCAACTTCTTACTGCCACCTGTGTTCAAGCTCATTGCCCCACTGGAGGGCTACACCAGGAGCCGCCAGATTGTTTTTATCCTGCTCAGGTTCTAGCCTTTGGGGGTGTGCTGGGGATGATGGCAGGGCTGGCCTGAAGGACACTGGCTCTGATACATAAGCACGGAAATCCCCAGAATTCTGGACCCAGTGAGATCTGGACTCAAATCCTGATTCTTGTTCACAGAGCTTAGGTTTCTTCATCTGTGAAGTGGGGAGAACCGTGTGTTCCACACTGTTGCGGGTGGCGAGTTTCGGGTGAGCACTGGTCAGTGCTGATTCCTTTTCCCTTCCCCTTGCCAGGACCGTGTTTCTCCGCCTGGCCTCCCTGCTCGTTCTGCTCTTCTCTCTCTGGAATCAGATCACTTGCGGGGGCAAGGCTGAGGCTGAGGAGTGCAAAACCTGTGGCTACAATTACAAGGAACTACCGGTGAGAAGGAGAGGGGCCCCGAATCCTGGGTCTATGAGGGTCCTGACTCCAGGTTTGAGAGGAAGGAGGAGTTTAAGGTGCTAGAAACCCTCCCATTGAGGACAAGGGTACAGATGGTAAAAACAAAAACAAAACAAAAAAACTGAGGCCCCCCATGCCCCAGAGAAAGAATTGTTAGGCTCTCACACGCTTGTGATTTGGAGACCTGGATGCTTGCGCCTCTAGGTGCCAGGGTCCTGAGGTCTTCCTGACCCATGACTTCCTTCCTCAGTGCTGGGAGACTCGGCTGGGGCAGGAGATGTACAAACTCCTGCTGTTTGATCTGCTGACTGGCCTGGCTGTCATGCTGCTCATCCAGTTTCCTCGGAAGTGAGAGCCCCGCCCCTCACAGTGCCCCACCCCCTTCTCTAGCCCCGCCTCTGCTCCATCTCTTTGCCCTTTGTCCGCAGACCCCTCCCCTCTATTACCTAGTTACTTCCCTCTGCCCCCGCCCCTACCTCTAGCCCGCTGGGGTCGACCTCTGGACACACCCACTCCAGGACTTTGAAAGCCCCACGCCTATTCGATTTCTTGACTTCCGATTGGTGGGCGGGACGGCAGAGGCGGGGCAATGCGGGCCACCACGCCTCTGACTCGGCCCCGCCCTGTCCCGCCCCCAGACTGCTCTGCGGCCTCTGTCCCGGGGCGCTGGGTCGTGTGGTGGGAACCCAGGAGTTCCAGGTGCCCGACGAGGTGCTCGGGCTCATCTACGCGCAGACGGTGGTCTGGGTAGGGAGTTTTTTCTGCCCTTTACTACCTCTGCTCAACACGGTCAAGTTCCTGCTACTTTTCTATTTGAAAAAGGTGAGGAGTGTGGCGGATTCCTGGGTCCTGGAGGAGGATGGAAGCAACGGTCCCCAACTACTAGAAAGAGGAGGGGTCTGGAGGACAGATTCCTAGATGTGGGAGGAGGAGTTTAGGGCGTCTTAACTTGTCCGTCCAAGGGAAGAGGGGACCCAAACTCCCGGATCTGATGGCAGAAAAGGACTAGAGCCTTGCAGTTCCTGACTGAGAAGGGGCCAGGACTCCTGGGTGATGAAAAAGGACAGGCTAGGACTCACAGTCCTGTGTCTCCTTCTCGCCACAGTTCACCCTTTTCTCCACCTGCTCCCCGGCCTCCCGCACCTTTCGGGCTTCCACAGTGAATTTCTTTTTCCCCTTGGTCCTTCTCCTGGGTCTGGCCATCTCCGCCGTTCCCGTGCTTTATAGCCTTTTCCTGTAAGTGTGAGAGGCGCCTGCCCCCGCCCCCTCCACCCTCATCCAGGATTCTGAATCGCCGCCATCCTTGAACACTGCCTGTCTCTGCGCTCTTCAGGATCCCACCTTCCAAGCTGTGCGGTCCATTCCAAGGGCAGTCGTCCATCTGGGCCCACATCCCTGAGTCTATTTACACCCTCCCGCAGACCGTCCAGGACTTTCTCTTTTTCCTGGGGACCCAGGCTTTTGCCGTGCCTCTTCTGTTAATCTCCAGGTGAGGGAGCCCAGACTCCTGGATTTGAGTTTGTGTGCCCTGGGGACCCCACTGCCTCTTTCCAAGGGAGGAGGGGGCTGGGTCCTGGACTCCTGGGTCTGAGGGAGAAGGGAGCTGGGGGGCCTGGACTCCTGCGTCTGTGGGAGGAGGGAACTGGGGGTTCCACACTCCTGGGTCTGAGGGAGGAGGGAGCTAGGGGGTCCGGACTCCTGGGTCTGAGGGAGGAGGAGGGACCTGGGAGCTCTGGATTCCTGGGTCTGAGGGAGCTGGGGGGCCAGGGTCTCCTGGGTCTGAGGGAGGTGGGGCTGGGGGTCCGGATCCCTGGTTTCTAAGGAGCCATTACCCTGAAGATACTCCAGGAGCGTTCTGGCTTCCATTTGTCTCCTCTAGCATCCTGATGGCATATACCTTGGCCTTGGCTAACTCTTACGGACGTCTCATCTCTGAGCTCAAACGCCAGATAGAGACGGTGAGCCAGACTGGGTTCGTGGGAAGAGGTCCTGGTTATAGAAAGAAGTAGCGGGGGAGGTTTGTCTCACCTCTACTTCTCTTTACCCTTTACTCAGGAGGCGCGGAATAAGGTCTTCCTGGCACAGCGCGCCGTGGCCCTGAGCTCGGCCAGAGGGGCTCTCTGACCTCCCCAGCCTCCCTTTGTAAGTCTCCGGCACGTCGTCTCTAAGAGGAGAGAACTGGACAAGACCCCAAGCCCTCACAGCCCTGGAATTCGGAGATTTCCGGGGCTCTGAAGCTCCCCAACCCTGCCAGGTCCCTCACTCTCCGGCAAACCTCCTTCGCGCTTCAATAAAGGCAGCACAGGCTTCAGAGCACTCCTCGTAACTTGCATCCTGAGGATCGGGCTGGGGGCGGGTGAAGAGCAGGACACAGGCCAATCAAATGTAGAGGCCTCGAGGACCGGACGCGCATGCCAGCCAATCAGCTGCCGCATCCGGTAGCTTCGGGGCGGGGACACGTGATGGGCTCGGACGCTTGATAAGAGGCGGTTGCTAAGCTACGCCAACCCCAAATTCGACATCTCAGCCAATAAGCTGTCGCTACGGAGTGGGGGGCGTGGCAGTCAGCCCAGGACCAATCCGTGACTGCAGCAGGAACCACAGGGAGGGTCATCGTCTCGCCAATAGGAAGTACTCGGAGGCGGGCCTGCCAGTCGGCGGACGGCTGAGACGCCATGAATATCTTGCCCAAGAAGAGTTGGCACGTCCGGAACAAGGACAATGTGGCCCGCGTGCGGCGTGACGAGGCTCAGGCCCGGGAGGAGGAGAAAGAGCGGGAGCGGAGGGTGCTGCTTGCCCAGCAGGAGGTAAGCCCCGAGTGCGGTCGGGCGGGACTCCCGGGCCGAGCGCGCAGGCGTGTGGGGAGGGGCCGGATGCTGGGGTGGCGCGCAGGCGCGCTGCGTCCCGTGAGGCCGGCGGGGCTGGGCGCGGCTGAAAGCGCCGGGCCCCACCTGCGTGGCCCCCGCCTCCCCATCTCCCAGTGCCAACTCCCGACCCGCTGCGGGGGGCCCCACCTGCGCCTCCCCCTTGCCCAGGTTTTCTCCCACTCGCGTAGTTCGCAAGGCCAGAGTGCGTGGCACAGGAGGGGCTGGTGAAAGAAGAATCCTTGCGCAGTTCAAGGAAACTCGGTCCCGTTTAGTTTGCCTGCGCAACCTCCCTGTTGAGCGCCTACTGTTTGCTCGCAGAGCGCCTGACCTGCGGCCTCTCATTCGTGGTTGGAGGGGCAATGTCCCGCCTGTGCAGAGAGGGGGGATGGCTTCCGAAAGGCCACGACGGTGGGGCGAGCTCCTTGCCGTCCCCCCCCCACACGCCCCCGGGCTTACGGTGCAACTGCTAATCTCTAGTTTGCAATCCTTTGTCCAGTCGGGCCCGGAGGTGATCTGCGTTCTTAAAGTTCGCTTTTGCCAGTAGAGATTGCTCGTCGTCTCCGGGGCGGTGACTGGGAGCCCTACCTTTAGTTCCGGTCGCCTGCTCTCCTGTTTTGGGCTGCCTTCACAGCTGTTTTGATTGTCACCTGAGCCTGGGACCCTACTGGTTGACCGAGCGGCAGCGTACAGGCCCAGGTGTTGCTTCCTTCCCCTGTCTCCCCGGTCCATGTACTCTTCCTTACAGCCCCCAGCACCAGCACTGGGGCTCCCTCCGACATACTCAGAAACCGTCTCCCAGTCTTTGGAGTCCCGTCTAGGTTCTGAATACTCTGCCTGTAACTTTCTTTTCCCTAGGCCCGCACAGAATTCCTGCGGAACAAAGCCAGGCACCGGAGCTCTCTCCCTGAGCTCGAATCAGCAGAGGCGGGAGCCCGCGGTTCTGGCCCTGTGGACCTATTTCGGGAGCTGCTGGAGGAAGGGAAAGGGGGGACCAGAGGCAATAAAGAGTACGAGGAAGAAAAGCGACTGGAGAAAGTAAGCTGGCCCCCCACCTAGTGAGTCCTGGGTAGAGCCTGGGGGTGACTGACTGGAATAGTTGGCCGGGGGGGGGGGCTGGGGGGGGCGGTGGATGGTGATGAGATGAGCTCAGTATGGAACACCGTACTCAGGAGTGTGGGTTATTGCCATCCAGGCCTGCAAGGGGCTTGGAAGTGGGTGATGGAATCCCCTCCCCGCCCAGCTGTGGGACTGTTAGGTATAAACCCCTTGATGGGACAGGGCCCTCTAAGGGTTAGGGGAAGGTTACGGAGCTCTTTCAGTGTCCATCACCTCACCTGCTGTCAGGGATTCCTACCAGATCCTAATCTTGCCTTTGTCTTGCCTCACTTTTACTTTGCGAGCTGCTTTCAGGTCTGTCTTCAGCTTATCTCCCCAGAGTTGCCTGCCTCTGATCCCTAAAGTGTACCCTGTCCTTCCCTGATGCTTGTTACTGTCCAGGGCATGAGCCCCACTGTCCTTAACACATTGCTGGGCTGGCTAATGCTGGTTCTGCCTGTCCAGGAGCCTCAGGTGTCGTGTGGTCACGTGGAGGGCTCCCCGAGGGGACATCCTCACCTCCCTAGTTTCTGTTCCCCTCAGGAGAGGCAGGAGAAAGCTCTGGGCATCCTGACATACCTGGGCCAGAGTGCAGCGGAAGCCCAGACTCAGCCACCTTGGTACCAGCTCCCCCCGGGGCGAGGGGCCCCCAAGCCTGGCCCAGGTCCAGATGAGAAGATCAAGAACCGCCTGGACCCTCTTCGGGAGATGGAGAAGCATTTGCGGAGGAAGCGGTGGCACAGCGGAGAGGATGGCGGCCACAAAATGAAGGGGAAGGGGGTGCCCGAGAAGCAGCGGCCAGGAGGGTAAGCAAGCTGGGCTGGCCTGTGGGCTCGAGGACTGGGGCTGCGCGGCTGAGAGGCCACTCTCCACATGCAGTTTTGGGACCCTGACACGGCAAGCCTGCTTTCCTGAGATCCCTAGGCAGTGTTCAGTGTGGAGTGGCCGGTGGCTTCTGGGGAGACACTGCAGGTACAGGACACCTAGCCTCGTTTTGAGTTTTTTTTGGTGTTTCCATGCAAAATAGTGGTTAGACCCCAGAAAGCTTTAGGTCTCGGGGGTTTTGAGTTTGAGAGCCATGGGGTCAGCAGGTTTGTGTCCCAGCAGGACAACCCCCCCAAGCAGACAGTTGGGTCATCCACAGAAGGGGAAACTGAAGCCTGGATGTGTTGTTTCAGCTGATTAACAGGGAGCTTTCTGGATCTGGAGAGGCACTGACTGTAAAGGGCGGTGATGGGATCCTTGTGCGCAGCATGAAGCCAGCTTCCCACCCCCTGGCCTCACAGTCCAGAGCGTCTGCTGCAAGGTGGGGGTTGGGGGAGTGTTCCAGGGGCTGTGAACTTCCTGACCTGACTCCTTTCCCCCAGGCCCCCATCCCTGGACCAGCTTCGAGCTGAACGTCTTCGGCGGGAAGCAACGGAACGGGCTCGTGCAGAGGCCCTGCTGGCCCAAGTCCGAGGCACAGCCCCCCAGGAAGACCAACCTGAAGAGGAGGCCGATGAACGGCGGAGGCGGTACAACTCCCAGTTCAACCCCCAGTGGGCCCGGCGTCCCGCCAGCAAGACCCAAGTGCTCACTGACTCCTGGGGGGAGAGGAGAGGCCGTAGCTGCCAGCCGTCATATAAAACTATTTATTCATAAATATTTTCCAAAATGAAAATAGGTTTACCAAAAAATGTCCCTCACTGGGGAGGGGAGGAGGGGGCAGCCCTCGCCCCCGGGGCCCCCAGGTGGGGCTGCTTCCTGGGGGAGAGGGCTGCCCCTGGCCTGGGGCCTCCCCCAGTCTTCCAGGGCAGGGCCCTCGCCTGGGCAGGGGGTGGGTGTCAGCATGCGGGGGGGTGGGGAGGGTGGAGGAAGGGGCCGGTGTCACTGGAGGTCCCGGTCCTCCAGGTAGCGGTACTCAAAGGTGAAGCCTTCCTTCTTCCGCTGGCCCCACTTCTCGTAGTCAAAGTAGATGTAGGTGCCCTGGCCAGGGGAGAAGGTGGTCAGTGAGTGGGCGAGGAGGTGCAGGGGCTCTGGGCTGCACGGACAAAGGGGACAGAGCTCAGGGCCAGATTGTGCCAGGCGCTGGGCCAGGGGCCCTGCATGCACAGGCCGTGTCCCTCCACCCTCACCAGGCTCTTCTCAGGCTCTCCTGCCCCTGTCAGAGGGAACGGGGAGGCGCGGAGAGGCCCGAGCTGGGTCTCCACCCCAGGCACGTTTACACAGTGTCTGCGGCTTCTTGGATGGCTGCGGCGTGAGGGCCAGAACTGGCACTCGGTGCCCGAGCTGGGTCCTAGCATTTAGTTTTCACACAACCCTGAGGCCGTTACCCCATCCGAGAGAACGGAACAGGCTCAGTCTACAGCCAGGCACGCTGTTGGGACAGATGTTTTATTGGTGACCGTGGTGGTGTGATATTTCTGAAGGAGGGAGGCCTTGACGGGCACTTGGAGGAGTGCATGGGCCCAAACCAAGATGGGACAGGGAATCTGGTTAACAGCTGAGAGGATGGGGAAGGAGGCTGGGTCTGCATGATTGTCTGATATGCTTCAAGGAAGCTGAAAGAAGGGAGGTGAGGGGACTGAGCTCCAGGAGGACAGGGTTTTGTTCAGTACTTGGCCTCGGGCAAATATTTGGTGGAAGAGACCAATGCGGAATATAGTGATTCAGAGTTACTGGAAACGAAATACATGCCTGATGCCTGATACCTGACCACGGAGTGGTCGTGTTAAGTACTTACACGTCATTAACTCAGTCCTGGTAACAACTGCACACGGGGTGTGGCAGCCTGTGTTTGCGTGTGAGGAGAGGGAGACAGGTCCAAGCCACTCGCCCAAGGTCACCCAGCTTGGGCTGGCCTCAAACCCAAGTGGAGTGCAGCAGATGGGGGTTCTGATTAGCATCCCCCTTCGTGTGTGCTACAGAGCCCCAGCTCTGCTGGGCGAGGGGCGATGGGTCAGGGAGCGGCTCATGTTCCCAGGTGGGAGGCAGCACGCACAGTATGGGCCCAGGGGCTACGGGACCACTAGCAGCCCATAGAGAGGAGAAGATGACAGCCCCCCCCCCCCCCCCCCCCCGCAGAGCACAGGGCTCATGCTGGAGGCAGGGGGTGGGCGGGGCACAGGGAGGGGCCCTCACCTGCTCAAACTCATCGGTGATGGTCTTAGGCTCCTCGTGCCTCTGGAACCACATCATGTACTTGGTGTGGAATCGCCACGACTGCTTCTTCAGGGCCTTGGCTGCCAGGTACTGCGCCTTCGTGCCCTGGAGGAGGAAGGGTGGAAGCAGGGGTCAGGGGGCCCCCACATTGGTGGAGGCACGGGGCACAGGGCCTCAGGCTGACCCGGGGCCCGCCGTAGGCTGAGGTGGGGCCGGTCAGTCCGCTTGCTGAGGGGCTGGGGCATGGAACCTACCACTGCTGGTCAGCGGGTATAAACCGCTCAGAGCAGCTTCAAGAGAAGAAAAACTACTGCGTGCTGAGTGCGGAGGACGGGCAGTTAGAAAGCTTCCCCTGGCAGGACTGAGACTGGGAGGGGGAGCTTGTCACGACTCCCTGGGGTCATGCAGAGGAGACAGTTCCCTAGTGGCCTCCAGGGGCTGGCGAGACTGCATGGGGATGGACACTGTGGGCACAGCCACGGGCGGCCGGAGTGGGGCTGAGGCTCCCTGGTCCCCTCAGTGGACCGACCTGGCCCTCGACCTCAACACAGACATGTCTGTGCTGAAGTGTGTGGACAGGGACGGGTCTGCCTGTGGGGGAAGTGGGGGGCAGGGAGGGCAGGACTGGGGGATGGGGAGGGGGTGCGGTCCCGGTGGCCGCAGTGGGGCACCCACCTCACCCCTCCAGCCCGAGGGGGGACGGCGGCGGTGGCGGCGAAGCCGGGGGGCCCGAGGCTGCCCCGGGGGCCCTGCTGTACCTCCAGATAGTAGAAGATGAAGAAGAGCGTCTCTGTTGACAGGCGCTGGTAGAACTCCACGGTGTCCGAGTGTGGGGGTGGCATCTGGTGGTGGTAGGGGGGCGTCGGGCAGGGATTCCGGGGGAGGTACTGCCTGTGAAGGGACAGGAGGTTTGGCGGCCATGCCCAACAGGCCTTGTGGTCCGTGGACCGGATCGTAGCCACGACCTGCCCCCTGTGCCCCACTGCTCAGGGGCAAGGTCTCCAGCACCTGGTCATCCCCACCCCAAGTGCCTCGGACCCCAGCTCTCATGGACAGCCCCAAGTCCAGTGCCCAGCCTGACCTCATGTCCCAGGACCAGGGGACCAGGTCCCTGGCCTGGACCGCCTCCCACGTGCCTAGGGGTCCCGGTGCCTCACCGGATGCGCTCTGAGTCTGAGGGATGAGGCATGTGGTGCCAGGCAGCCTCCTCCATAGCCTGCTGGTACAGCTGCTCCTTGGTGAGGGGCACAGGCCCCAGCGGACACACGCCCAGGGACAGTGGGATGTTCACCTCTGACAGCTGTAGGGGCGGCTGCGCGGAGGCTGGTGGGGCAGATGTGCTGCTCAGGATGATGTCTGTGGGGGGAATGGGGACAGGCCCTTCGGTGAGGCTGGTGGGGGGCCTGTCCCCCTGCTCTCCAGCCACCTTCCGCCTCCCCCAGACCCACACCTCGCTCAGTCAGGTGCAGCGCTGGCACGGGGTCCTCGATGCCGGAGCTGATGGCTGCCCGCTCCGCCATGGACTTGAGAGAGCTCAGGGGCTCTGGGGCCTGCAAAGAGAAGAGTGCTGGCACCACGCTCCACGTCCTCCGGTGGGCGTCGGGCCAAGGCCACCAGCGTGAAGAGCCTTGCTGCCACCCCACCTAACGGGGAGATGGTGTAGATGTGGGGGCACGTGCAGCATCTGAGGAGTGGCTGTTTGCTGGGGCCCCTACCACGCCGGACCACAACGGCAGGTCCGGGAACACTGGCCTGCACACCCCCACCCCATTGCCCAGGATGCTACACCGCGTGCGCCCCACCCCCCTGTCCAGCTGGCACAGGGCCGTGGGGCAGTCTCCTGGCACCCATGGCATCCCAGCTCCTCGCTGGCGGACAGGCGGGCCTGCAGGTAGTGCTGCCTGCCCAGGCCTCCGTGCTGCCCAGGCCTCCGGGGCCGTCCTCGCGAACCTGACCCTCACACCCTCCCGCCCCCCATGCTTTTCTCAGTGGCCCCAGAGGGACTGGTCTAGCCCCATCCTTCTCTGTCCTTTCTCCACTCACAAGCCAGCAGACCCCTCCTCCTCAGAGACACGCAGTAAATTTCCTGTCTGTGTACCTCTGAACCACGTGCTTACTCTGGGCCCCACACCATTCCCAGGGCTTGTGTCCTGTCATACCAGGGGTGCAACTGGGAGCACCTGCTTTGTCCAGAGGGAAGGCCATGCAGGACGGGGGCCCAGACTCTGACACGGCAGAGCTAAGGTTAAACGCAGGCCTAGAAATTCACTCCCACATCCTACTCCCCTTTCGGACTCTGGCAGGACCCCACTGCCTCCCCAGAACACCGGACCACGCTCGCAGCCCTGCAGCCCACTTGTGCCCCCATCTCGTATCTGCGGAGCCCTGCCCCAGCGTTCTCCCCCGCTCCAGTAGCGGCCCTCCTGCAACCCTGGCACGAGAGACACAAGAGAACCACCCCTTCCTCAGCCTTTCCTGACCCTGGGACCCCCATTGCTCCCAGCTTAGGTCTCCTCGCCAAGGCCTTGCTGGGCCATCACCCCAAGTCCAAGGCACCTCTGCAGGTCCACAGCACCCACTGCCCCCAGCCCTGTGCAGTCCTGGTCGGCTTCCTATAGAGGAGGTGGAAGACCTGGGTGTGCTCACCCAGCACGAACCATGGCCCAGAGTGGACGCCAGTGAAGGGAAAAGGAGGGCGGTGAGCCAAAAGGTGGGGTGTGTGCCGGAGCAAGGGGATACGGGGATAGAGAGGACGGTGGGAAGTCAGAGCACAGGACAGAGCTGCAGAGTGCCAGAGCCTGGGGACCAGGTGAGGGTGTATGGGGTGGGGGTGGCCAGCAGACCTGGAGGAAGGGGACAGCACACGTGCAGGGAAGCCTGCGGCCCACCTTGATCTCCGGGGCAGTGCTGAACTGCGGAGGCCCGTTGAGCAGGGCACCGGCTGCCTTGGCCTCGCTGAAGCTGGGTGTCGGGGAGCTGGGAGGGTTCACAGGAAGTGGCACCAGGAGGCTGGGTCCCCCTGTGTTGTTCCCTGAGCCTGGAGCTACACCCCCAGCTCCCGCTGAGGCTGCCGCACTGGGTTCTTTCCTGGGAAGGAGGGAGAAGAGGGCTCAGAGAACAGGAGGCCTGGGCAGGTGGGGGATGAGTCGGACCTCTGCACCAGTCTACGGACGGGGACCAAGGGAGAGGTCAGTGTTCCACCCACAGCATGGGTCGCCTCAGGCAGATGCCCCGTGAGGTGGCCCACCCAGAGCCTGGCGGTCGGGCAGACCCTGGAAGAAGGTCTTCCCTATTGTCCTTCGGACGTCACAATCTTTCTGGGGGCAAACTTCTGAGAAATGAGGACTCTCTCGAAAGGTCTGACCTGAGAACTGAACAAGCAGCTTTTGGAGGGGAGTCAGGTGGGTCTAGGGCAGGCTCTGGAAAGGGGACGTGAGGGGACTCTAAGAACAATCCCAATTGCCCGAGAAATGTTTTAAAACATTCCAAAGGGTCAAGCTAAGGGACTGACTGATACTATGTCCTGGGAGGAAAGAAGTGGGGACATGACGCCCGACCAGGTGGGCGAAGTCCTGGCAAAGGCAGGGGCAGACACTCACGAGGTGCTGGGAGGTGGGTTGTGGGGGCCCGACGGGGGGCCCAGAGCCTGGCTACTGGCGCTGCTGCCCCCACTGCTGCTGAGTGCCACCTCTGCTGGGCTGTCTGCCACCACTGAGCTGTAACCTGGGGGCAGGAAACGGGGCATGAGAACGGGCTGACCACAGCAGGACCCCCTCCCCCCCCCAGCCACCCTGCTTACTGGTGGCGCCGTTCTGCTTGCCAGGGCCTCCGCCTCCACTGCTGTTACTGCTGCTGCCGCTGCCGCCCCCTCCGCCGCCTCCCCCTCCCCCACCAGGCTGGACACTGGGCGGCCGGGGCTGGGTGCTGCTGGACCCACTGGGGGCTGGCGGGGCTACAGCCTGGGCATAGGGGGCAGGGGTGCCTGACCCGTGGCTGGGAGCCGGGCTGGCCTTGGGGCCCAGGGCGCTCGCCGGCGCTGCTGGGGTAGAGGCCCCATTGTTGCCAGAGGCAGTGCTCAGGGCGGAGGCAGCAGGCGGGGGGCCAGGTGGGTAGCTGGGCGGCATAGCCGGGGACTGAGGGTGCTGGCTGCTGTGGACAGGCTTAGAGCCATTTTTGGCTGGAGACTGCAGGGAAGAGAGAAAAGGGTCAGGCCCCACTGGGCCAGTGGGTCTGCTGAGCCCCCCTGCCCCAAGCGGGGCTCCACCATCCTTGCAGTGCCCGGCTGCCCCTAGCTCTCCCCTCCCCTTGACCTTACCCTCAAAGCTTCAATCACCACCTTGACACCTAAACTACTCACACGCATTCCCGTCCACACCCAGCCTCCCACATCCTGCGTGGACACCTCCCCATGGCAGCCCACAGGGGAGACGCCCCCACCCCCGGACGTCAGGATAGCAGCTACGTCCTCAAGGGAAGATCAGCTGGAAGCAGCTAACAGTTCAAGAGAAGGAAAAGCAGCCTGAAATGGGCCAGTGGCTCTGAAGGTCACTGAAAGGCTCACAAAGTAACTGGAAGGGCCGCTGCTGACCAGCCCCCAGAAAGCAGCAGGGACACGCCTGCCACCCAGCACTGCCTGGTGGCCCGCGGCCCAGCCCTCACTGCACACCCCAGGTCCTGAGAACCTCCCCACTTCCCCTCAAGCCCTCCCAGCAGGCCACTCCTTGACACCCTGGTTGAAGCACATGCTCCTGCCCCGGGAGGTCACACCTACCTGGCTGACTTCGCTATCCGTCGAGCGTCCCCTTTTCTTATCATCTTCAGAGTTTTCCTGAGGTGGGGTGCCGAGTGAAACTGGTGTGAGCTCGAGGGACCCAGTAGAGAGGCCCAACTCTGATGCCCCCGGGACCGCTGTGGGACCTGTGTCCCGAGCCTCACCGGGGAGCCAGCACCCCGCCAGCCTCTACAGCCTGGGGACTGCTCTCCTTAGGGACTCCAACCCTCGATTCCCTGCCCGCGCCGCACGCCCAGGACCCATCCTCAGGGCCCGCACCCAGGACACCGAGCCCCCACTCGCAGTTCCCTCAGGTTCCCCTTGGGTCACCTCCTCACCGTGGTGCAGTTGGCCGGGCTGGGCGGGATGGGAGAGCTGGAGGTCGTGGAGGTGGGTGTGCTGCTGGACTGGTTGAAGATCTCATCCTCCATGTGACTGTGGCTGGGGGGGGAGGTGGCGACCAGCGCCTGTGCTGTGGGGGCAGGAAGAGGCAGGCTCGATGGGCTGGGACACCCCCCCAACCGGGCCCTCACTGCCCCATGCCCGCAGGCCAGCCCCGGGCCTCACGAATGTCCTCGAGGTCCAGGTCGTCGTAGAGGAACTCGTTCTCCTCGAAGTCGGGGTCCTGGGACGAGTCGACGTAGTACTCGACGTCATCCTTGATCTTGCGGATGGCATCCACAAGGATGGAGTCATTGTCCAGCATGCGCAGGATGGTCTCCAGCATGCGGACATGGTAGCGGTGCTTCTCGATGTGCCGCTTCAGGCCCTCGATCCGGTCCTGCTTCTGCTGGCGAGCCCAGGGCCAGGCTCAGGGGCTGCAGGGCGCCTGGCCAGGCCCCTCCTGCCTCCACAGAACCTGTCCTCAGTCCCCGACCCCCGCAGAGACCCAGAGGCTCCACTCCGGCCCCTCCTGCCGTAGGCAGTATGGAGTCAGTCTGTGCCCCATCCCAGCCCCTCAAGGATCCCCAGCTCCCACCCAGACACCCCAGGAAGCTCCCCCAAAACCAGAAAGCCTTGTGCTCCTACCCCATGGCCCCCTGCAGCGCCCAACAGCCCGGACCTCCAAACTGCAGCCCATCGCACCCCCATCTGCTCTAACCCCAACAGTGATGACGCCCGTTTGCAGGGAGCCGGCATCTCTGTCCTCACGTGGCCCACCCTGCGGGATACACATTCAGCAGCTTAGCCCCTGGGCTCTCCAGGCGCCAGCCCCAGCCAAGGCCTCAATTCTAAATCCTCTCCCTCCACAATGACCTATTCCATCTCTCCTTCAGGCTCCAGCTTCCCAAACCCCTTGAGGCTCAGACGCCCAAACCAGGCTCATTTCCCACCACCCCGCATCCTGGACCCAGCTCTCCATTCTCTATGTTTCCTGTGCCAACAAGTACATGTGCTCTGCAGCCCCCGGAACCCACACCCTATGACCCCGGAGTTTCGGCATCGGGGCCCCTAGATCTGGCTTTGCCCCAAAACTACTCTTCTCAGCGCAAATGAGCCTCATTTCTCCTTGC
Source organism: Mustela nigripes (assembly GCF_022355385.1). Lineage (NCBI taxonomy): Eukaryota > Metazoa > Chordata > Mammalia > Carnivora > Mustelidae > Mustela > Mustela nigripes. The sequence goes on from NC_081573.1 coordinate 626,117, forward strand.
GGCCTCAGGACCTGGGCCTTCTCAGAACTAGGATGCCACGGCTTCAGCCCTCAGACCTCCCCACCCCGTGTGGCCAACCGCTCTTGCTACGTCAGCGACCCTGGCAGAACCCAGCATGTTACCCCAAACTGCTCCTCGTTTCCAGGGTGCCACTGCTTACTGAAGCTGGACCCAAGACTGGTTCACCAACATGGGTCACCCCCAGTGGCCACTAACCCCCGACTCGCCTCAGCCCGTCTCTTTCCCCTGGGCGCAGGGTCCCCCACTCACATCCTTGTCCCCCTTCTTCTTGCGTGTCTGCACGGACAGCGACTCCACTTCACTCTCGAACTGGTCCACCTGCATGTTCAGGGTGTCGATGGTGTTCTAGGGGAGAGGGCGAGCAAAGGCAGGTGGTCAGCCAGGGTCCCCATGGATGCCCGGGATTGGGGCCCTGAGGTCCCCTCCTCTTCTCTTCCCTGACTCACCGTGAGCCACTGGCCAACCTCCTCCTTCTCCTTCTGGGCAGGGTCCACCTTCTGAGCCAGGCCCAGGCCCTCTTTGCTGTAGGCTTTAGTCTTGGTCTCTCGCTCCACAACTTTGAACCGTTCCATTTGCTGTGGACAGCACAGGTGGAAAGAGATCTCAGCCCACTGCCTCTTCCCTTCCCCCTGGGAGGGAGAAACCTTCCTCTTCTAGGGACTTCTGGGGACCCAGGAATCAACCACCTCCCACCTCTCAGGTTCCAGGCTCTGGGCTCCTACCGTCTCAATGAGCTTGCGGTTGTCTATGAGCTGCCTCTTGTCCTTGATCTCGTTGGACGCTACCCATGTCTTGATCTGGTCCCTCAGCCGCTGCAGGTGGAGGAAAAGCGAGACAGTTCCACCGCCTCAGACCCGGGCACGGAGGCCGCCAGCCCCTCCTCCCTCCGCCCTTAGGACACAGGAATCCAGGCTAGTCCCCTCACTTGGAGCTTCTTAATCTCCTTCTTTAGGTCAGCCTCATACTTTTCTTTCTGGTTCGCGTTGGCTGCATTGTGGAGCTGAGGGATGAAGAGAGCCCAGGCGTCAGTGTGGGACTTGGGGCCCTCGTGCCCACTCCAGTGGTAAAACTTGTCTCCTAGGGCTGGGGACACCCACCCCCCACCCCAGTCCATCTCAGAGCTGCTGCTTAGGTCCTCAGCACCTGGACCCACAATCCCTCTCCCTGGCCTACACCCACAGACCTGAACCTCGTCCTGTGCTCTCCTCCCCGGAGACCCAGATCTTTAGGGTCCCATGCCCTGTACCTTCTGCCAGATATCTTCAAACTGCTCCACGCCCTCGGACACCTTCTTGAGGCAGCGATCAATCTCACCTGGCCAGGGACGAGAGAAGGCTGTGAGCACCCTGCCAAGGCAGCAGGCATCCGAGGAGGACCTCTGAGGACAGTGAGCATGTGGCTACACAGGCAGCGGGCGAGGAGACCAGTACCTTGGAGTTTGCGCTTGTCCGCCATCTTCCCTGCCCTACAGATGCAGGCTCTTCATACTCTCTTGGAGACGGACGCTGCTGAGAGAGAAGGAAGGGACGCGTGTTTACTCCCTGGCTGGTCCAGACACGGAGACATGAACGAGGCTGGGAACGGGAGGGTACATGGCATGGTAAAGGGAAGACGCATTTATTATCTGATGACAGAGATCAGGCTGAGTTCTACTTATGCTGCCCAGACAGCCCAGCACAGGGGCTGAGTTCTCTGGAAGATTGCTGGAACAAGGAACCAGATGTACTTTTTCCCAGGAAGTAAGAAATTCCTAGAGCGTAGAACACCTTCTTGCAGATGACGCTCTGGATGATTTAAAGCAGGAAGCGGCCAAGCAGCCCACGGCTGGGTGCAGGGGAGGAAGGCCCACAGTGGGGTAGGGCACACAGGTGACTAGAATCCTAACACCAGAGAAGTGACCCCTCAGACAGCTCAGAAGATGAAGACTTTGCGGGAAAAAGAGCCAGACGCTGTCTGTGTTTAGTAACTGTAGGAGACGGAGTGGGAGCAAGGGGAGATGGGAAGGGCCTGAAATCAGGAAAAGCTAAACACACCCGTCTTGTCAGGGCTGGGTCCCAAGCAGAAGAGGGCTGTACACCACCAAATTTATTCCACAGCAGTCGTTCAAACACGGGGGACAACCCAACCCAAAGAATTAGATGTATGGGGGCAGAAGGCATCACCCCAGAGAGGGCCAGGAGAGTGAAAGGGGACCTCAGCTGTAGGAGAGCTGTCTGTGCACACGAAGGAGATACCGATCAGATGCGATGGTGACACAGATGTGGGAAAACATAAACCACTAGGACGTGTGCCCAGTAAGTACTTAGAGAGTGGGGCATCTTCACCCTGAAAGTACATGCAGCCCAGAGGAAACCAGGAGCTCTGGCCCAGGAAGAAGCCACAACTTAGGGTCTGATATCAAGATGGGGGGGGGGGATGCAGGAGCCTTGCAGAGGGGTTAGGCCAAGGGGACTCGTGCACTGCCCAAGGTCACCCCCCAGAGAGGGGGCCTCTACTGAAAAGCACAGCTCCCTAAGAGAGGCCCCAGAGCAGCTTTGAGGACTAAGAGCCTCAACCCAAAGGGAGGCCACACCAAGAGGATCCCCACCCACAAAAACAGTCCCAACCGAAGACACTTTCTGCAACAATAGAAACATTCCACATCTGGGCTAGCTGTACCCCTGAACGCTGAAGATGTGGCTTGTGCACGAAACAGTGGACCTTTTCATTTTTACTTCAGTTACTTCACTGCAGGTGGCTAGCAACTACCGACGGGACAGCGAATGACCACGCTTGAGAAGGACAAGTCCTAAAGCTGTGTATACCAGCCCCCTCCACAGGAGTCCATTCTGGATGGTAGGGAGAGGCTAGGACACCTTAGACTGGAGGGGGCACAAATCTCCAACGAGGGCCGACCGAGACAATGGCTATACCCCGGGCCCAGGGCCAGCTGACACACTGAGGTGGGGCCCAATCCCCACACAAGGAAGATCCCAGCTTTGGGAAGGAGAGGTAGCCAGTAGCCCAGAGGGGATGCGAACTGAAATGGGGGAAGGGCCTTTGGCCTGGGAGCTCGGGAGAGGGCCAGGACCCCAACACAGAAACTCCTCTTACTGCCCCAAAGTAGGTACAGGGATGTGACACAGGACCTTGCACTGCCTGCCTCCAGCCCAGAAAAGAGGACGCCTACTTTACAGCCCTACACAAGGCATGCCACATGGAGGAGTCGGGTCATCTAGCTTAGAGGAGGTGGTGATGCCCCCAAGAAGGGAACAGACGGAGGGAGCAACAAGCCCTCATGGAGTCGGAGGCACGGGGCCAGGGGAACAAGAGCCTCAGCCCAGGGAGGTGAGGTTTCAGACCCTCGAAGCGGGGAGCAGCTCAGGCCCAGAGAGGACAGCACGGGAGTTGCAGGAGGCATCACGGGCCCAGCTGGGCACTGCAGTGGACAGCAGTCTTCCCCACAGAGGTAACAGCCCCTCCCTCTGAAGACAGACCGCCCCACCCCCAGCAAAGGATGAGGGAGAAACGTGGAGCTTGAGCCTTGAAGTGAAGGTACAAGCACAGAAAAACCCTGTTCTTACGGAGCTGGGGGCCCCCACTGCTCCTACGGGGGTCCACCAAGATCTCCCAGGGTAAGTAACCACAGTAGGCTCACCCTGAGACAGGGCGGGGGGGGGGGGGCATCTCAGGCACCCCAGAGCCTTCTCGTTCACGGCATGGGGTCTCAAACAGAACGGAGGAACCGGGGAACCCTGGCCCAGGAGGCTTCACCAGGTCTCGTCCCCTCAAGGAGCCCGTTCTAGGTCAGGGAGAGTGATCAGTGTGCCAGACTCACAGCAGCCAAGAGCCGTTTCACTGAGGGGCCCAGAGAATGGACAGCCCCTGAAACCTCAGCTGAGGGCTGAGGGCACAGTCCCAGAGACCTGAGGACACCAGGCAGGAAAGTAGAAGGCTCAGGCCTGGGACCCAACACAACCCTGGGGGCTGTCACCGCCCCTGGTGAAGAGGCCTTGCACCGGGGCAGGAGCGCCGGCAGGCAGTCCGAAACTGCGAGGCTGCCGCTGCCACCCCAAAGAGCGCCGGGACTCTGGGAGAGGGACGTGTTCGGGCCTGGGGTGCAGGCAGCTGTGTCTCCACTGGGAGGCCCAACAGCCAGGGCGGGGGTCTGGGAACCCCAGCTGGGAAAGACAGCAAAGGGACAGCGGCGACGTGTCTCCGTGGTATCTCCAGCACCCCCTGGGCTGGGAAGGCAGAAGCCTTAGAGCCACGCAGGGGGACCGCGCAAGAGAGCAAAGCGTCAGCCTGGGCACCGCCAAGGGCAGGACCCTGCGCCTGGGGAAGGCAACCCTGACGGAGCTCCCTGATTCCGGAGCAGAAGGCGCACCCCAGCCAACACAGTCTGCACATCCCAGGGCCAGACCTTAGCTCCCTGGGTTCCAGCTGCGTGCGAGGGGGGACGCGTGAGCCCCGGACCCCCGGCAAGCGCCGGCGTGACCGGGGGCGCGCGCGGGCTGCGGGGGGAGGCGCCAGCACGCCCACACCCACGGGCAGGGGCGGCGTCTGGGGGAGGAAGGGGTGCTTGCACGGCCCACGGCGGACCTCGGCTGCGGCACGGAGCGGGCAGCGGCGCCACGGGGGAGCCCTGCGCCCGGCACAGCGCTCGTTAAGTGGGAGTGACATCACCCGGCCCGGCAGAGGGGCAACCCGCGACCCGAGGCGGGCCCGCACCCCTGCCCGCCCCGCAGGCGCAGCGCCCCGGGCCCCGACTTTCCGCTGCAGGGCAAACTTTGGCGGAGGCCGGCGGGCCGTGCAGGGGTCCCGGCCGTGGGGCAGATGGGGGGACGGAGACGTCCGCCCCGCCTGCGGGCCCGGCGCCCACGGGGGTCTGCCGTCCGGCCGCCCGCACCGACGCGAAGAAGAGCGGCCCCGCTCGCCCGCACCCCCGCGGGAGGGGACCCCCGGCGCGGCCGCGGGGCGCGGAGGAGGGCGCGGGGGCGGGGGGGAGGCCAGCGGCGGGTGCCGCGGCCGCCCCTGCCGGGAGCCCACGCCGGGGGTCGGGGGACCGGGGGCGGCCATGTCGCGACAGGCGGCGGTGGCGCCGGGGGAGGAGGGGAAGGGGTCTGGCCCAGTCGAGCCTGACGCTCTCACCACAGGAGCTGGCGCCGCCGCTGAGGAGCGTATCGCGACAGGCGGGGGAGGCGAGCGCCCGCCGCCTTTTTCTCGCGCCCCGGGTCCGGGCGCTATCGCGATAGCGGCGCGAAGCGGAAGTGGGGTGGGGGAAAGTGGGCCCGGGGTTGTTCTGACGACGGGGTCGGGGCTCAAGGGAGGCCGCGGCGTCTGCCGATGGCTCCGCGGAAGCTGACCGGGCCCGGTCCAAGATGGCGGCGGCGGAGGAGGCCTCCCCTCCTCTCTTCTCGTCTCTGGCGCCGACCCGCCCCCGAGACCCGAATATAGGCCTGTGATTGCTCCTGCGGCCTGTCGCTCTTGCCCCTCGGACGCTCCCTATTGGTCCTTGGCAGGGATGCAGCCGGCCTCCTCTCGCCGATTGGGCAATCGCTCCAAGGCGCGGCGTTCGATTGGCCTCCCGCGCAGGCTGCTAGGATTGGCTCAGGTTTTCTTCCCCGCTCCTCCTCCTCCCCGCCTCAGGGCACAACACGCCAGCGCGAGGGCCCGTGCGTCAATCAAGAGGCCACTGTCGTGCTGATTGGATACACCCGCCCCCTTCTCCTAAACTAATTGGCCGGGGGGAGGAGCTAGGCTGATGAGGGGCGGGAAGACGTTCGTCTAGTTTAGAGCCGTTTGTAATTGGTTGTGAGAGGATATTCTGCCCTGAAGCTATTGGTTGGGTTCGGAAGTGGGTGGGGAAAGTGGAGGAAGGCATGGCGCGTGGGCGTGAAAGGCAGCACACCTAATGAGCGGCAGACAAGTGCCTTCCGGGCGGGGGCCGGGCGGAGGTCGCCTGCCAATCAAAGCCGCCCTGGGGCCCCCCGGAGGGAAGCGGTCCCCTCGGTGGCCCTGCCTGCTGCCATTAGCCCTGGCCGGTGTAGAGGGTAATGGTGTAGAGGGCAGCCTCCCGCGTTCCTCGTGTCCCTGCAGCTGGCCGGTGTTCGGCACGGGTCCGGGACCGGGTCCTGCGGGTGGGAGGGAGCAGTGGACGGCGCCCCACGTCGCTCGCGCCTGCACGCCCGCGGGGGTGAGGAAGCTGCAAGGAGGTCCTACTCCCTGCACGTCCGCGTCCTCGGCGCTGGCACGACGCTGCAGAAGGCACTCGGGGGATCCCCGCTTTCCCACTCTGGCGCCGCTTCCGTCACTCCGGGATGATTCCGGTGTGCTCTCCCGGAGCTGGCCTCCGCGGGAAGACAGGAACTGTTTGCTGAACGAGCGAGCGAGTGAATGCGAGGGCTGACTTGCCGCTGCCGACTCCAGGGTCAGACAGTCACGATGGGAAGGTGGATGGAGGGAGGATGCACCGGCATCGCAGGGCAAGGGAGGGGACAGGGTCCACCTGTCCCTGGGGAGGAAAGCCTGGAGGTCGGCACTGCGACACCCTTCCCTGCGCGATCCCCATGCTCACTGGAGTTGGGAGAGTCACTCCTCTAGAGCACCGCTCCTCCCAAGTGGGGACCCTGGCTGGGGCAGGGCCTCTCACACACCCGGGAACCCTCTGAAGATTTGTTAAAATGCAGATTCTGCCTCAGGAGGTCCCAGGTGATGCTGATGCGCCACAAGATTCAGAGCGCCACAAGATTCAGAGCGGTGGTTCTCAAACTGGCCCGCACATCAGAATCACCTGGGTGGCTTGAAAGAAAAGTCCAGATACTCATCCTTTTACCCTAGAACACTGAAATCTTAATTTCTGGGGATGGGGACCAGAAGTAACTTTTAAATCTACTGAGATGATTCCAACATGCAGCTCATCTGATAAAGAATTTTCTAGAAGTGGTTCTCAAAGGGAGTCTCAAGCAGCAGCCAATACATCACCCAGGAACTTACCAGAAATGCACACTTTTGAGTTCCCACCCTGGACCAACTGAAGCAGTAACCCTGGGCCCTCCAACCCTGGTTTTAACAAGCCACCCAGGTAATCCTAAAGCATACTAGGTTTCAAGCATCTCTTCTAAGACTGTGCAGGACTGCGGCACAAAGTGAGTCAGATCCTTTCCTGACTCCCACCAAGGAGGTGGAGGTTCTGAAGGGTGGCAGACAGAGCACCCTTCCCCAGAAGACCTATCAGCAGAGAGAGCCAAGTTGGTCACTCTCCAACATGGCTGACCTAAAGCCTCAGGGATAAAGTTGGGGAAACTGAGTTCTGTGACCTGGGGTAACGTGGCCATTAGAAGGAATCTCCCAGGTGGTGTAGACTCTGATGTGAGGGGAGAGATTCCGAGAGCGGCCGAGGTGCAGAGCGAGCCTTGCATTGAGGCACACTTGGATCAAGTATGGCAGCAGCAGCCCAGAAAGAGGAATCAGGGAGCTCTCAGCCAGGACCCAGCCAACCAGAGCCCCAGGGAGAAAGCGTGAACCAGCGGATGGGAGATGGGCAGAGATAGGAAGCATCACCTTCTCAAGGATAGGTTACGCACCCACCTCCTGGGCAACTGAGAGGGGCGCCAACTGGCCTCATAGGTCGGTGACCAGGTCTCTGCGCTGTGTGCTGGGCAGCCCAGCTCCAGAGCCCAGTACATGGCCCCCAGGTGGTGCCTTCCTGAAATAGCGCTTGCAAGGTAGCCCTCCTGACCGCCCCTGCCTACAACCTTGTCCCCAGCTGCCTACAGGCCACCAGCCCCGCAGCCTGTACCTTCCAGTGAAGCAAAGGGGACCTGGGCTGAGCCCCTGTCCCAGGACAGAGGAACCTGGCAGGAACTCTTAGAGCACTGTGTCCATGCCGGCAGGGAATCCGTCTGCTTGGCCCCATCAGGGCTTGGCACAGCAGGCTGGGCAGGGAATGCCTTGCAAATACTGGTCCCTGACAGGAGCCTACCACCTCTCACATCCTCGCAGGTGGCCCTGTGTTAGGGGTGCAGGCTTGGAAAGGCGAGGCCACTCACCTGACACCACAGCTGCCCAGGCTGGCCTGTTCACAAAGCTGGGGCTTTCAGTAGCTGCATCCCTTGGGTGTTAGAACACATGACCTTCTCCAGGCAGGCTGGAGACAGAGAGGGCTCTGCTCTTCCTGGGATCCGTGACAGGGAAGTGAAAGACCAGGGACAGGCCCAGATGCCACCTGGATCTGTGCCCCCAACCCCCACAGCTCTGACTCCTCCAGTCACACGTTTGACAAATGATCACTTCCCAGGGACAGAACCTGATAATGTGCTTTTAATTGCACTTTTTTCCAAAAGTATCTCCCTTCCTAGTTAAAATACAAAAGATGAGGCAAGATGAAGACTGGCTCTGCCGCTCTGCAGTGGGGAGCAGTCTTGGTGCTTGGGGGGCCGGGCCTCCTCCCAAGCCACCCCGGACAGTCCTGGCACCAGGCTGAGGACCGACCCTCCCAGCCCTATCCTGACCAGGATCCCTTCAGAAGGGCAGGGCCTGCGCAGCTTCAGGGTCATCCCCCGAGGGCGCAGCCCCTCAGGTGGACATGATGCCGCTCTTCTCGCCCTTGACCTTGAGGAACTCCGCCATGCTGGAGAAATACTTCTGGTTGGCCTCAGCTACCTTCTTCTCGGCTGCTTGTGGGTTCACAATCTCCAGGCCCTGGGCAGGTACAGGAGGTGATGATGGAGTGGGGAGATGGGCCAGCCCCTGACAAGGCTTGCCCATCCCGTGAAAGAACGTGAAATGTCCAGGACGCCCTTCTCAGTTGTCCTTGGGCTCCAGGGCGATTTGAGAACAGATGACCACTCACCAAACTGCCGCCGCCCCAAACCTGGGAGATTCTGACTCCAGGGGTCTGGGATTGGGGAAGAGTGGGGAGGACCTGGGCATCTGAATTTTTAACAAGTCGTCCAGGTGATTTTAAAAATACCAGTGTTTCAAAACAGCTGACCACGTTTGGTTCCTGAGTAAGGAAACCAAGTCACAGAGCTGAGTGACTTGCCTGCGGCCCTAGTACAAACCACAGCAACACCACTGGTGACGCAGACCCGCGCTAGCTCACAGCATTCCCAGCATCTTCCCGGGCAGTCCTTACCTCCTCTCTCAGGCTCCCAGGGCGGCTCCAACCAGCCACCGTGCTCCCACTCCCTTTCCCCTCCATGCACTTCCTACCTACCAGCAGGCTCTGTATCTTACTTCCGGCCCCTGCCATACCACAAGCTCCAAGAGGGCAAGGCTTCCCGTCTCGTGCTTGTGGCTCTATCCCCAGCGCCTGCAATGGCGCTCGGAGCTCAGTACACCCTTGCTGATGGGGCGAATGAGCTCACGTGAGACACGCTGGCCCTCCCTGGGGGAGCAGAGAGACAGACAGACGCAGCGGCTCCACCCAGTGCATCGGTGGCTGGGTGGGACCTCCCCGTCCCAGCCAGCTAGCTATGACCTTTCTTAGTTTCAACCCTGAGGTTGTCCCCACCACCCAGCGCCTCCGGGAGGGGCTGAGCCAGCTCCAGGTCACAGGGAACAACTGGTCACCCAAAGTCCCAGCCTGATCCTAAAGCCAGCCTGTGCTTGCTGGCACGACGTTTCCCTTCTGTCCCTGTGAGCTTGAGCACCAGGAACTGCGCTCTCCCTTCCAGGGCCTTCCCTGAAACGCCAGCCACAACAGCCCAATGAGGAACTCCATGTGCCCGCCTCAGAGGCAAAGAAACTGGAGCCCAGAGAGGGATTTGCTCAGGGCCACTCAGACCAGAGGGATTTGCTCAGGGCCAGCCCAGACCCGGGCCCCCTGACTCCAGCACCCAATACCTGGAGCGGGGTGAAAGCCACGCTAGAGGCGGTCCCTGAGGAGCGGTCGCGGATGGTGGACTTCCCTCCATACACCACGCTCTGCTTCTGCAGGGTCCGCTGTGGGGGGAGTGGACGGGAGGGTTGGGCTGGGCCCAGACTCTCTCCCCGGAGCTCCCCCACCCTGGGCCCACTCCGGCCAGGCCCGTACCTGCAGTGTCTTGGAGATCCTGGCTTTGGTGGCCTCGTTCACCTGTGTCTGCCGTACCCGCCCGCTGCCCGACTTGCCCAGATGGCCCAGGCTGAAGCCCAGGTCCTCTTGGTAGGCGTCCTCCTCGATCTGGCAGGAGAGGAAGGCATCCCAGAGTTCACCAGATGCCCAGGCGGTCACCCGATTCAGGTGCCTGCTGGGGCCCAGTGAGCACGGTCCTGCTACCACTCCCCAAGCAGACAGCCAAGAGGGGCTGTGTGTGTAGCTCCGCGCGCATGTGCATGCACGTGCACACGCACGGGGCTCAACAACGGAAAGCCGGCTTGCTGGTGAAACGGCATCTGAGCTCGTTCTTGCAGGACCGGTAGGAGGATGCTCAGCGAGACTGACAGCACAGGGGAAGTCTGGGGATGGGCACATACAGAAGGGCAAGGCTGTGGGGAGGGACAGGGCCGGCACTGAGTACTACATTGGTCCCGTGGGGGGCACGGATGTGGGGTGGTGCCCGGCAGAGAGGAAGAAATGTGAAAGGGGCGTCAGGGTTAAGGGCCTGACCTCTCCAAAGCTCATGCGATTGGCCTGCTTCCGGATCTCGGTCAGTCCTAGCCGCTCCTTCATCTTGCGGTACCTGGGGATGGGCAGCAAGGGTCAGCTGGGCACGTGAGCCCCCCTTCCCACCCCCATGTTCCTTAGGGCCCACCTGCGGCCGCCTCGCTTCTTGCGCTGCCCGTCAAGGGGCGCAGGCAGTGGCTTCACCTGCTTCACAGGTGGTGGCTCCTGCCACTTGTCGAACTTCCGCTCAATCTCGTCCTTCAGTTCGTAGCCCACCTGGGGAGGGCAGAAGGGTCCCATCAGGGCCTTGCCCCGCCATCAGCCAGAGTGTCATGCCTGTCCCCAGGCCTAGGGGTCCTATCCTCTGTTGGGGTTTAGTTCTACCTCATGCTCAGGTCGCGGGCTCAGACCTCTCCCCGCACCCCTCACATTACTATCTTCTTGATGGGGGATGGGGGGGGATACCAGCAGCCCCCCAAATGCAATGCCTGTCTCCCCTCCCCAGCCTTCAGCTCTGGCCTGCACAGGTGGCCAAAGGGGGTCACCTGGGAGCCTCACCTCCATGGTTTCTGTCCCACTGGGCTTTTTCTTCTGGAAAGACCCTAGATCGGCCCCCGTCAGCACCTCTGCTGATAACCGAGCTCTCTCCGGGGCACACAGGCTCCGCGTGACCTGCCCCCTCCCAAGGCCTTCTCTTCCAAGCTTGCTGTGTGCTAGGCCCCGGGCCTTTGCACTGGCCGTTTCCTCTTCCTGGGACTCTTCCCCCAAACACTCGCCTGACTTGCTTGTTAGCTTCACTTGAGTACATGACGTTCATCTTTCCAGAAAGGCCCTCCCTGACATACCGGTTAACCCAGCACCCACTCTCCCTCACCAGCCCAGGACCCTCTGATCCCATCTCCGCATTTACGCAGCACCCTGGACATACCACAGATGTCCCCAGTCTCCTCACCCCGCCCCCGGCCAGAACATGAATGCTACCGAGGCAGGGCTGTGGTCTGAGTGGCTCACTGCTCTCCCCCAGCACCTCGACCAGTGGTTCAGAGGGAAAGAGAAAGGGTGAGGGAGAAGGTGGGGAGGGGAAGAGAGACGAAGCCCGAATGCGGTCAGGCTGGGTGTTTGAATGCCAACGTACGAGACAGAAAACACACCCACTTTCATGGAGCAAGCCTGCCAAGGGAGACAAGTAAACTGCACCATGACAAGGCTGGTAGAGCAGACAGATCAACAGAGACGGACACCTGCCCGCGCCTCCTCACCTTCCCTTCTGTGCTCTCGTGGAAACTGTCCACACGGGCTGCCAGCGTGCACTTGGCGGCCACCAGCCGGGCCGCCTTCCGCCGGAGATCCTGAAGCAGCGGAGATGGGGCAGACCTGAGGGGAGGCTCCCTTTGCCAGCATCGAGCTTTCCCCAAACCCCAGCCACCACCATTTCCACCACATGTCACCATGATAGAGCGTTATGGCACCAAATCAGCACCATCACGGTTTTCTTTCCCCAGGCTTATTATGGACAGCCGGAAGCCGTCTGCAGAGACAGCCGCCTTACTGCAGGTAGAAGATGATCACATGCTAAAAACAGTGATTAAGACAGAAAACATCCACCTGTGTAGCAGAAAGGTCAGTGGCCCACGCTCTGAGACACACAAAGATGGTAGACGTAAACCCCCAGCCACACATCTAGTTGGTAGTGATAACAAAGTTAGCAGCAAGCGCCTATAACCCTGCCCTGAGGCCAGCCCTCAGTCCTCAGCCCCTGGGCGGTGAGCTCTGCTGGCCTGAGGGCCTTGGACAAGGCAGAGACCAACCATGGGATTGGAAATAGGGTCTTTGGGTGACGGGGTCTCAACCTGGAGCCCAGCTCAGCCACCTGGGCTACCCGGTCACGTGAGCCCCAGTGGAGACTCCGGAATTCGGCTCAGCCAGGCTTTTTTGGGGGCGGGTGTCCCTGCACGCGGGCAGGTGTGCAGGCCAGGAGTGACGTGTCTTGACAGGGAGAGGACAACTGGGAGTGCGGTGGGTGGCACCATCAGGCCCTGCCCCACATGCTTCCTCCCCTGGCTGATGTGAGTCTATCCTCTCACGAACGCAAGCCCAGGTGGCTCGGCTTGGAGTCCGTTCGTCCCTTTAGGGGGTTACTGAACCTGAGGACGGTTTGGGGACCCCTGCCACTTGCAAGCTAATGCTGACACTGCTTGTTACATCCAAGTGGGGCCTGAAAGAATTCCATTTGTAGCAGTCCTAATCCCAACCCCACGAGGCAGGCTCTGTTCCCATTTGACAGACAAGGACACTGAGGCACAGAGCTCATGCCTCTTGCCTTGGTAAGTGGAGCTCTAGAACCCCAACCCTGACACATCGGCTCCAGCATCCTCGTTCTGATGCCCCGTGTGACCCTGTCGTCTGAGCTCCTGACCATGGTCCCCAGCTCTGACCAGTGGGAACTGAGGAGCTGAGGCTATGTCTGACACAGCGGAAGCTCCACGGGGAGCCACGCTGGGGGCAGAGGGGACTCACCGGGGGCAGAGATTGCACGATGTCGCTGTGGTAGATGTAACCAGTGTGTGGCAGCACGGATGTGGACGAGAAGCCGGACAGCGTCTTTCGTTGTGCCCCAAGCAGCATGATGTTACAGGCCGGCATCTTGGAGAGGTTGGTTAGGCCCCCCGCCACCCCTGCAACCGGAGGGAGGATGTCAAAGCCGCTCAGGGTGTTTATTTGGGGGCTCACTGTGTGCCTGTGTGTGTGTTTCTGATTGAATTCCTGAGTTGGCCCTGCAGAGAGGGCTGACAAATCCCGTTTTAGAAGGAGGATACGGAGGAGGCTCAGAGAGGTGAAACCACTGGCCTGAGGATGCACAGCAAGAAGTCAGCCCAACAGTAACCCGCGCCCCGAGTCTGCAGAGCTCTGTGTGTCTCCCACCAGCTGCCAGCACCCGGGGGACACCCGGAGGATGGGCCTGGCATCAATCACCCCAGCTTCCCATGAGCACGTCTGCAGGCTGGGGGCAGGGAAACTGCAGCTAGAAATGCTGCAGATGGGGGTCTGCTGCACGCCAAGCCCTGCACTGGGGGTTTTTAAGGTCGAGGTCGACTGTGTCATCAAACACACGCCTCCCGCACAGGGACGGGCCCCCACACACCCCCTGCCCACACACACACACACACACACACACACACACACACTCTGATTCAATCTGCATAACCTACGACGCTTTGCAGATATGATCATGTGAAGGACTCTGAGACGGGGTAAGTGGAAGAGAAAGGCAGAGAGTCACAGGGAGGTGAGACAGGAGACTTTAAGACGGGGGAATGCAACAGCCTCTAGAAGCTGGAGAAGACAGAAGCGGATTCCTCTCTAGAAGCTCGTAAATACAAAGGAACGCAGGAACTGGCTGACACCCTGATTTCTGCCCAGCACTCACAGGACAGTAGCAAAGCCCTATCACACCTGGGGAAACCGAGGCACATGCTGTCACCTGCCCAAAGATGTGAAGTCAGTGAGGAGGGAAGGAGGACCCACACACAAGTTTATCTTGCCCTGAAACCTCTGCTTCTTTCTACCCTGCACACGTCGGCCACCCAAGCCTGAGCTATGACCCAGATTCCTATGTCAAAGCCCTGCACCTGGTTCTGTAGAACGGGACCGTGTTTGGAAACAGGCCTTGAAAGAGGTGATTAAAGTGTTAGGATGTCAGCAGATGGGCCCTGATCCAGCACAACCAGTGTCCTCGGAAGAAGAGCTGAGGACACAGATGTGCAGAGGGGAGGCCGTGGGAGCAGCTGGCCACCGACAAGCCGAGGAGAGAGGCCTCTGCGGGGCCCAGACTGTTGACACGCTGGTCCCAGCCTCCCAGCCTCGGGGACCATGTGACAGCGAACCTGGGGGCCCCAGCCCCTGCCCCCGCCCGCGGTGCTTGTTAGGGCAGCCAGAGCAAAGCCGCACCGGTGCTGCACACAGCTCCCCTGAAGACTCTCATGGCTGAAGGCGTGAGGAGCCCGAGAGGGCGCTCTGAGGGGATCGAGGAGGAGTGCCCACCTCACTCCTGACACGTGGTCAGGACTGCAGTCCCCATCTCGCGGGTGAGACCAAGGCCCCGAGAGCTGTCGCTGCTAGTGCCGGGCTGCCCAGGCGTCTGTGCAGAACCGGGAGCTGCTGGAACGTGGCAGCCAAGGGGGCAGCCTCTCCAGCAGCCATGCTCCTGCCTCCTCCAGCCTGTTCAGTCCAGCCCTGCTCAGGGCTACCATCCTGTCCCCGCATGTCTGCAGGAAGAGCAGGGCAGCTGACCTCCGCAACCTCTAGGAGGGGTGACAGGGGCAAGGGCAAGGGGGACACAGTGCTGAGGGCCCAGGCCAGATGCCCCATCTTGTAAAGGAGGGACGAGGCTTCCCCAAGGTTGCATTATTCAAGGACAGCCCTGTGTCCGCACTCTGCCCTGGGCCTCACCCATGATCTTGGCGGCTGTGGACGCCCCTATGATGATGGAGAGGTTGGGCGCGATGAAGGACATCCGAGACTCCACGTACTCGTAGATGCGGTGCTTAGAGGCATTCAGCTCGAGCGCCATGTCGCAGGCCTCCTCCAGCCGCTCCAGCTCCTCCTCCGACAGCTGCTGCCTGCAGCAGTGAGGGACGTGGCTGGGTTGGGCCCCGGCCTCCACGGGGTGTCCTGTCTGCCTGGCACAGGAGCCCATGTCCCCCCAGCTGTGTGCACAGCCAATGGCCCTGAGGCCTGGAAGCAGGGGCTACTGGGAATCCTGGTTTTCAGGGGGCACCTTGCCAGCCTGGGCCTTGCCTGCCCACACCAGTCTCTGCCTTTGCCCACGTGTCCCTGCCAGCTCCTCCTCCAGGTCTCACCCTTGCCTGCCACCGAAGCCGACTGCTGACCAACGACGCCTCTGTAAGGCCGCTCCATGACCCACCCACTTCTGTGCCAGACCAGCTGGCCCCAGGAGAGGGACCCCACAGCTGTGTGGCCCTCAGCAGCATGCCCAGCGCATACCTGGCACACAGAAGATGTTGGGCGAGTACTTATGGCAGGAAACCACAAAGGGGGGGCTGTTATTGCTGTCATTTTACTGAGAAGGGACACGAGGCCCAGATGGTGAAGGGACTGGCCTGAAGCCACAGAGCTGGTAGCCAGACCCAGCCATACCCCTCCCTCCCTCACCCCATCTGCTATAAGCCGCAGAGAGGAGGGACCATGGAGCCGGCCGAGGCACCTGCAACCACAGCCCAGTGGGCTGATGCTCACGGCTGCCCCCAGCAGTGGCAAGCTAGGAGCCCACTTGCTCTCCCACTGGAGAGCTTGGTCCCTGCCTAGAGCTGCGTCGTCACCTCCTCTAGGAAGCCACCGGCCCAGGAGGACAGGTCCCTCTTGTCTTGTTCTCCATGCCCCTTGGCACCCCGTGTGCATTCTAACACTCGCCCTCCAGCCTTCGACCTGTGTGTGCACCTGCTTTCCCTCAAACAGGAGCATGGGCAGGGCAGTTTCTGCTCTGCTGAGTTCTCTAATCTCTGACCTCAGAACAGTGCTCAGTGCTCGGTAGCATTTACTCAATGAGCAGAAAGGCAGCCCAAAGGAGGAGGTCTCCATGCCACTGGACTCTGCTCTGGGGTTACAGACATTTCCTCCTCGTGGGCACAGATGCCAGAGGGGAAGGTAGAGACCAAGGGGCCAACACAAAGTCCCTGCCTTCACAGACCCCTCCATTCCAGCGAGGGATGGCGTGCCAGAGACAAATGCTTCTACTGTGGGTTTGCCCTCTGCCTCGCCAGTTCCAACTACAGGTCCCTCGCTGACTGAGCATCCCCGGGAACAGCCCGGTGCCTGGCTTACAGCGGGCCCTCGTCAAACATGTGAGGAACAAAAATGACCTGTCCTCTTGAGACGGACACCTGTGCCACTGGGACCCCAAGATCTTCATCGGCCACTAGATGGGCCTGAGGGGCCCCAGTGACTTCTCCCCCTGTGCACGCACCCCTGGGTGGTAGAGGCGGTCACACTGACGACCATGATGGTGGCGTTGGTCAGGATCTGCTGTAGGTTCTCATTGTTCTTGCACTTGTCCAGGCTGTTACCCAGCTCCTAGGGGTGAGAAGGCAACAGAGGGGAGGAGCAGAGACTCAGGAAGGCCCTAGAACCTTTCTTGCTCCTGCACACACCTGGGTCTCTTCTGCGGACACAGGGACAGCTAGGGACTATACACAGGGTGCCTGCCGCCTCCCAGTCCCAGGGACTTCACTGCTCAGAGCATCAGCAGCATTTGCCTGGCGCGGCCACTCAGAAACTCGGCCCAGGCAGACCCGCTGCGTGCATCAACTGAGGTTGCCAATCTAACCACACTGCCTCGCTGTGCGTAGGCCCCCCAACCATCCGCACCTTCTCCTAGCCTCACGCAGGAGACTCCTCACTGCTGTCCCCGCCCTCCCTAGCACCTGACCCTCTTGTGGCTTTCCCAGAAGGCCCACAGCCTTGGGGTCACATGGGACCCGACCTCATCAACTTTGCTGGTCACTTCCTCCTTTCTGAACACAGCAGGGCTTGTGACCACCCAGGGTCTTGGTACTTGTGACCTCTTCCCCCAGATCTCTGCACAGCTACCCCTGCATCAACCTTCAGATCTCGACTCAAATGCCACCGGCTCCAACCACTGTTGGTGGCACAAGGGACCCCCTCATCTCCCTGCCTGCTTCCTCGGCCTCGAGCAGCTCGCAGACCTTCCTGGGAGACCCATCCAGGGAAGCGGCGGCACTGGACGTGAGGCAGAGTCCCAAGGACATCCTTTCCAGGCTCCATCCGTCTCTTGCTGGGAAGCCTGGAGCAGATGACCTACCACCCATCCCCTCCAGTATCTCTAGGTCTCAAGAGAACAAGGAAGGCAGCTAAGGCTCGGGCAGCCTCACTCTGGGCCCTTTACTTGCTCTCTGTCCCCACCTCCCACCTTCACATGAGGGGCGATCCAGGAGACTCAATTCCTCCTGAGTTCTGACCTCTCTCTGCTCACCTTGACTGTGCGGATGTAATCCAGTGCGTTGGGGACCAGAGATTCCAGTTCAGGGAAGCGCTTTGAGTACTTATCTCGGATGAACTTGTGGATGATGTCTAAGAAACATGGGAAAGGCAGTTATCTGATGAGGGCAGGCAGACTTTGCTGGCTGTCCCCAGCACCCATCCCCCCTCCCTCCTCTGGTAACCAAACCCCTGAATTCAGCTGGGCTCACGGATAACCAGCAGCCCGTTCTGCTAGATGTGGCCACATGAGATCATTCTGGTCTACAAGATGTGATCTTAAGTGACACGTGCAATTTCCACGTCACCCCCTTAAAGAACTGTGCCCTCCTCTTCTTTCCCATTCTGCTGGTGGGGACGTGGAGGTGATGGCTGGAGGTAGGCAGTCATCCTGTGGCCCGACACAGATGGCAGGTCAACAAGACAGAAAGAGCCTGATCTAGAGTCTTGCATCAGAGGAAAGCACGCTTCCTTCTTATTCAGGCTGCTCTGTTACAGCAGCTGAACCTGGACTTGAACTAGGATGAGGATTTGCGGGCAGGACCCTGGGGAAGGCAAGCAGGATCCTGCTTATTCCCTCCTTAGGGATGCGAGGAGGAGGTGAGGGACACCACATGGGGCCATGTCTGCTCGCCCTCCCAGAACTCACTCAGTTCATTCTCGATCTCCACGGTCAGGTTGTTCGCATCCACGATGACCCGGTATTCGGGCGCTGCCTCGACCGGTCCCATCACTGTGAGGACGACAAACCACCTGGGTGGTTGGGTGTGTATCAAAAGGCTCCCACAGCTGGGGGAGTCAGGGGGCAGCGGCGTATGGCTGGAGGGGAGCTGGGGACTGAGGACAAAACCTGGAGCGGGGCTTCCATGTCAGCCCACCTCCCATCGCTCTCCTCCAGGCCAGTCGAGACATGACCCCATTGCACTCCAGGACTAACACCTCCAGGGGCTCTCCATGCACTCAGGCAGAGAGTCAAGTCCCACAGAAAGGAAGCCCTGTGAGGACAGGTACTGCGTGTCTACCATGGCTACGCCGCCGGTGCCCAGCACAGTGCCTGGCTATTTGCTGACTGTCTGGCTTTGCAGTTTCTCTCTCCGATGGCCTCGGCACTGTCCCAGCCCCACGCTCTCGAGACACCCCCGTCTTATCGCAGGCCAGCCAGGAAGGGCTGTACCACCCGGGCACTCGGCACTGCTTCGCTCTCCTCTGGGCCTCTGCATATGCTATTCCCACTCGATGGCACATCCCTTCCTCACCTGTTTCTGAGAAGTTCCTCTCCAGGTTTTAACAACAATCATAACGATGAGGACACTGCGGGCGTCATAAGCACAGTGGCCGAAACCCACGACTTACCACGTGTGCCGCTGCTCCTGCAGCCTTATGGGTACTGCCCTGATCTCCCACAACCACCAAGGGAGGCTGGTGTTACCAGTGAGCAGGGAGAGAAATGGAGGGACGTGGCCTGATGCCACAGAGCCAGCACACAACAGAGCTGAGATCTGGCCCCGGGGCCCCCATTTGTAACCCTGACAGTTTAAATGTCTCTGCTTCCTGAGGACTTGGTGGCACCTCAGGATCCTTTCCTCTTTTCAGGGTCTCTCCTCTGTGCTCCCGGGGCACTCTGGCCCCATCCAGTAGACACAACCGCCACCCAGACTGGAGATGCTCCGTGTCCACCTCCCCGACCAGACACCAAGTAGGATCAGGTCTGACTTAACCTGAAGGCTGACCCACCATCAGGGAGTGTCCCTTCCTCCATTCCCCACAGCTCTCCGGCCCACCGCCTCTGCCACTCCTGACGAGTGAGGCTCTGCACACACAGCTCCCTTCACCAGGGCATACAGCCACTGCTCTTGGCCTGAGGTGTGTATTCATGCTTCGAAGCCCATTTCAGCGATCAGCTCTTCCTAACCTCTGAGGCAGGGTCAGCCCCCACCTAGCAGCTCGTGTCCTGCACTCCCCCCACCCCAGCAGGCACTGCCCACAACTGCCCAGACATGGGCTGTCTGCTTTGCCAGATCCTGAGCATTCTGAGAGCAGAGAGCTGGGTAGATTCCCCAGGGCACCAGGTGCCCACACAGGCCTGCCTCGGGGCATCTCATGAAAGCTTCAAAGGAAGGAAGGAAAGAGCAGGTCTGCCCGGGACTCTGCTCTGCCCACACCGCGGCTGTGCCCACAACATCTGCTAACAAATCCCAGCCTGGAGCTCCACCCCCTCAAGAATCGGCAGCAACAGGAGCAGCGCCCAGAGCTGGGCCAAGTGCTCCAGACACAACCCAGTGTCCCCCACAGCTGACGGTCTGATAACTGCACGTCGGAAGGCTACTCTCTATTTACCAAATGACACCAGTTTTCCACTCACGGTAGCAAAGAGCCCCTCTTAGGCAAACTGAAAGAAAAAACTACGCTGAATTAAAGAAAGCAGGAAGTAAACAACAGAACAAGTGGTTTACGGATGTGGCAGGACCCTTAACCAGGCACAAGAACCCTGGAAGGTGAGCCCTAAGGCCACGAGCAAGCACTCGGCTCCGAACACGGACTTAAGGAGAGTCAGCCTTACAGCATGATGCCATCTCGGGGAGAAGCCTGTGCTGGGATGGAGATATGGGCTCTCCAAAAGGCCGAGAGAGCGAGAGACTGAACTTTCAAAGCTGCGCGCAGTGAGAGAGCCCAGGGGCTGGGAGGGCGAGGGGGAGCAGGAGGGGAGAAGGTACCTTCCGAAGCCTTGGCCTGCTTGCTGATATACTCCTCAATCTTCATCATGATCTCGGCAAACTGCTCAGGGAAGACAGAGAGTCAGAACTTGGGACTGGGAGGAGGCAGAGCGACTGCACACATCACCCCTCCCCGCAGCTTCTCTTTGCAGCCGGCTCACCATCTTGCTGTCCCACAGCTTGGCGATGCTCTTGACCGAGTCCCCGGAAAGATCCAGCTGCGTCTCCTCCTGCACATCTTCGATTGCTGGCTCCTCTTCTTCCTCCCCATAGCTTCCTCCTTCCTCCTCCTCTGCCGCCTCCTCAAGGTCAGCCAGGAGCTCATCTGCCAGGGACATGCCGAGGCCTATGGGGAAGGAGAGCAGGGTCCCCCCTCATTAATGCGAAGGGCTTCTCCCCGCCCAGAAGGGCTGGTCCTTCCTGGATCGACACCACAAGAATTTTCATGCGCTTTTTCTTCAGCGCCTGGCACGTAACAGGTGCTCAGTCACTACCAAACCGCTCTGTGAGCAAACCTCCCAGAAGCAGGTGGTCTCTGGTCACAGCTCACACCACTCACTGTTCTCACACTCACGTCACTGGAAAAGATAACAGGATGCCCCACACGCCACCACCTCACTAAGACTTAAAAAATTTACATCCTCCCCTTGATGAGATGGGAACCTTGCCTCAGACCCTTTTTTGTCCTATACCAGAGACCCCTTCCCCAAACCGTTGGGCCCTAAATGAATGACAGATGTCCTAAAATACTGATCTCCCCAGCCATCAGGGCAACCAGGTGCAGCCTAAAACATCTAGAGCCCCCAGCCTGACCCCCTCTGGCCACGAGCAGCCTCCTCGTTGACTCCAGGGGCTGGACAAAATGAGTATTTTCTCTGAGTCCCATGAAATGGAAAAGAATGAGAGGGACTACTCAACAAGGTATAAACCTACCATCCTTCTGGTTGCTCTTAACTTTTTTTTAAAGTGAGAAAACTGTCCTCCTTCCTGTTCTTTTCCATTTTTCGTAAAAACAAACCCCATTTCTCACTTCCTACTCTTCTACACCGCCCTCTCCTGAAGTGTAAAAACAGAGACTTTGCGTGGGTGATTTGTGGAGTGAAGCACGCGGGGGGCTGGGCAACAGGAAGAGCAGAGAACTCCCGGCCAATGTAAACGCGCAGCTGACGCAAACCTATGGACTTGCTTCGCAAGGGGGACCATCGGTTGCATGGTGCCAGGATTTTTCTTTCTTCAAGAAATTCCTAATTTTTATAATCTTTTAGTTTCAATGTTGCCTCGTAATTATTCAAATGGATAATTTAACTAAATCTAAAACCCTCCAGACCACCACACACGGCACAGGCCGAACCTGAAAGGTTACAGGACGGATCTGGCCCTTGAAGTGGGAGTTTGGGACCCCTGGGTGCCCAGCTATCCCTATGAGATCAGTTTCCCTCACACCCTCCTCCCTCCCTTGGACGCAGTATCCTCTTTACTCTGACTTCTCTTTAACGCACCTGCGTGGTCTCACATGTGTCTTTCTCTGAAACTCACCTCCTCACTTTCTCTGCACAAGAAAAACTGTATTTACTTTTGTACTTATTTGAGAGCGAGAGTGAGCACAAAGGGGTAGGGGCAGAGGGAGAAGCAGACCCCCCTCTGAGCAAGGAGCCCGATGCCGGATACCCGGTTTGATCCCAGAACCCTGGGATCATGACCTGAAGTGAAGGCAGACGCTTAACCGACGGAGTCACCCAGGCGCCCCTCTTCCTTACAGAATATAGGGCGCTCCCCATACATGTAACACTTGGTGTCTGTGCGTGTCCTGTCTGTCTCCACTCAACGGTCAGCAGACCCGGGCACCGCATCTGTCTGCTCACAGCTACATCCTCACATCTAACGGAACGTCTAGCACTGTGGCTGGTACCGAAAAATCACCTGCTGAACGAGGGAAGGGCTCGATCTAGTCCTTACGCCGGCGACATCACGCTTTCTCCAGGTCTCTGAGTGATTTGCTCGTCCCTCAGGGGCACAAACACTGCTTCCCGCCGCGTGCGTCTCTGAGCCCCGGACCAGACCCCATCCCGCTGTTAACACATCTCGGAGCCCTTTCGTTCGTCCAGACACTTAAGGCTGTTCGGACTTCTAACACTTTCAAATGCGCGTCTTCCCGGTTCGGAGGACATTTCCGCAGGAACCGGGGCCGTGCCCCCTTGGCTCACCGCTCGCCCTGCCGCGACCAGCCCGCCGCAGGCCAGCCCGCCTCTCCGGCCGCGCCACCGCCGGGACGCCCCTCGCCCCCTCGCCCTCCGCGGCCCTCAGCTCCCTCCCGCCTTCCCATTGCAGACGGGACGCGCCCCGCGCGTCCGGGCCAGTGTAATTACATAATCATTACCCGACTAAGCCGGGGCACCGGGCACGGCGCTGAGCGGCAGGGAGCCGCTAGCGCACGGACGCTGCAAAACACAGAGAACCTCCGCGTAACCAACCTACTAAGGCCTGCCTCTCTCCCTGCACACGCCCGCCTCCGGGCCCCGTCTCCGGCCTCCCGCCCTCGCCCCGTCTCCCTCACACGAACCTCTCTCCGCCTCGCACGACGGTTTCTAGGGAAAGTCGCTTCCGAACAGCGCTCGACGCTCGCTGATGACCTCTGATTCTCGCGCCGGCGTCGCGGCAAAGGCGCGCTCTGATTGGCTCCTGTCCCGCGTCATTCTCGGCCGCCTTTGGAACAACAACTTTATTAGCTCTTGCCGCTAGGCGCAGAAGCGGTAAGGACGAGAGGAGAGGGGACTTGTCGGCCTGACGGCCCGCCGAGGACTGACCCTGCTAACTGGGGAATCGCCCTAGCCAGACGGAAGGTGCAGGGACAAGAATAAAGACGGGGGCAACTCAGACGACTCGGGAAGGAGTGAGACGAAAAAGCAAGGACTTTAAGCCGGGCGGGACTCAGGGCGGAGGTGGAGGGGGGTGGGGAGCGGAGCCGGAAGCCGGGAACTACAAGTCCCAGAGGGCCTAGAGGCTAAGTCCCGGATGTGGTGGCCGTGAAGCCTGATGGGACAGGTAGTTTTGCGAAGGACCTAACCCAGAGGTTTGCGAGGTTGGACGTTCTGAGACCTGAGGCGCCGGGAGCGGGAGACATGGAACTGGAGCAGAGAGAGGGGTGAGTGGCTTTTGGGAAAACTTCTATTCCCAAAAGGCATTGCGGCTGCATCACGTACAGCCATGTGCACTTTTCCTGGAGGGCGGATGGGGACTGTAGTTCATGCGACTGCGATCTTAGGGACCAGGGTCTGTACTCGGACATTCTGGGGGAGAAAGTTACGGCTTTGGAGTTCTGGATCTGAGAGATGACGAGGTTGGAGCCCCGGCCTCCCGAGCTTGAGTGAGGCGATGGGGATTTGAACTTCCTGGGATCCTCTGGGAGCAAGTTTGGAAGTCTGGACGACTGGGTCTGAGGGAGGAGGGGCTGGGGGTTCTGGACTCCTGGGTCTGAGGAAGGAGGGGCTGGGGGTCTGGACTCCTGGTCTTAGGAAGGAGGGCTGGGGGTTCTGGACTCCTGGGTCTGAGGAAGGAGGGACTGGGGGTCTGGACTC
>NC_081573.1:650110-851255 GCF_022355385.1 Mustela nigripes
ACTGGGGGTCTGGACTCTCGGGTCTGAGGGAGCAGAAGCTGGGGGCCTGGACTCTTGGGTCTGAGGGAGGAGGGGCTGGGGGTCTGGACACTTGAGTCTGAGGGAGGAGGGGCTGGGGACTGGACTCCCAGGTCTGAGGGAGGAGGGGCTGGGGATCTGGACTCTTGGGTCTGAGGGAGGAGGGGCTGGGGGTCTGGACTCCCAGGTCTGAGGGAGGAGGGGCTGGGGGGTCTGGACTCGCGGGTCTGTGGGAGGAAGGGTGGCGGCAGTGGGGGGGTGTGTCTGGACTCTCTGGTCTGAGGGAGAAGGGAGCTGGGCCATAAGTTCAAGGCCTCTGAACCCCCTGACCTTACAGGACCATGGCAGCTGTGGGCTTTGAAGAGTTCTCGGCACCACCAGGCTCGGAGTTGGCGCTGCCTCCACTGTTCGGCGGTCACATCTTGGAGAGCGAACTGGAGACAGAAGTGGAGTTCGTGTCTGGGGGTCTGGGCGGCTCAGGGCTCCGTGAGCGAGATGAAGAGGAAGAGGCCGCCCGTGGCCAGCATCGGCGCCAGCGGGAACTAAATCGTAGGAAGTACCAGGCGCTAGGGCGGCGCTGCCGGGAGATCGAGCAGGTAGGTGAGTGCGGAATCCCCCATTTTGGGGCCTCCTGGCCAAAATTACCCCTTCCTGGTCTCCGCCTGTCTGCGTGCCAGCCTTCCCCACCTACCGAGGGGGCACGGGGAAGAACCTGCTACCCACATCTCTCCTTGCGTTGGGTAGTTGCTGGTAATCACCGCTGCTCCCCGACTGGAGGATCTCTGCCTTCGTGTTCACGTGGCATTCTCCCAGGGTGTGCCTATCCGTGCCCCAGTTTCCTCCTCCTGTGAGGACCCGGGCCCACTTACTGACCTCATTTCACTTGATTATTCTCTACGAAGACCCTATGTCAAAAGAAGGTCGCGTTCGGAGGTACTGGGAGTTAGGACTCCACGACGTTTTGGGGGACATCATCCCACCCCTATCGGTGGTGTTGGGGCGCTGGGGACGATGGGAGGCTGGTGTCGTGTGAGCCGGAGCAGGGGTCAGGAGGCAGAGCCGGTGGAGAACAAGGACGGACATTCAAGTCCTCTTTGGATGCAGAGCGTACCAAGTTGCCTGGAGCAGGACAGAGGTTTGTGCTGACAGATGGCAGAGAGGATCATGCAGGAAGTGGGAGCAGGGCGAGTGCTTGGAGCAGGTCGGCTCCGTGTATGAAAATGTACTCCCAGAGGCTACACCCCATGGCCAGCCGCTCCTGCACACCCAGTGACAACTAGGAGGTTCGCAGGGCATAATCTGCCGCATGGTTGCATATGTGCACAGGTGTGATAGACAGTAGGGGACAAGTCGGACGTGACACAGACCAGATATTCTACCGCCGGCATGAGGCGGCTGTCGGCCCCACCCCGTCCTCAGCTCACCCCAGCCTCCTTCCCTCCTCCAGCACCCCTCTTACCTCTTCTCTCTCTGGTGACTTCCACCATAGCAGTGACATTTCATCCCTGGCATTGTGTTTACGCAGCTCCTCGGTACACGGGTGGGGACATCAGAGCAACCACGGTCACACGGGAGCGTCCACAGGACCTTTCAGGACGTCCCACTGCCCCTACCCGCCCCCACACTCCCCAAGCTGGCAGCGGGATCCTGAGCCCCATTTAACACATGGATCCTGAGCTCAACCGTTTGCTCAGATGGAGCTGGCACTGGAGTTCCTGCTCTGTCCTCCCCGTCCAGGTGGGCGGTGGCCTGATTCCTCTTTTACAAACACAGGCTCAGCAAGGGTCTAGGTGACTCACCCAAGGGCACACAGCTGGACGGGGCAGGCTGGGCTTCCAACCCAGGTCTTTCTGACCCGGAGTAGTACCCGCTCATTCGTGTCCCAGCCCGCACACCTCTCTGCTGGCCCTGACGTCGCCACCGCCTGCCTCATCTCCAGCAAGTGGGCCTACGTGGCGCCCGTCAGCACTTTCCACAGCAGAAGTCGTGCGGAAAGTCACGCGTTCAGCAAATACTGATGGGGCACCCCTGCCGCCAGGTTCTGCTCACGGCATCGGACCCTGTCCTTTGGAGCATGGGGTCTGGTGGGGGAGGCAGACAGTGAGCAGGGAAAATGGATAAGCTAGAAGGCAGTGAGGAGTTTTGTAAGGGAAACTGAGGCAGAGAGGAGTGACTGAGGGCACAAGGAGGGCAGAGGATGTTGCAGTGTAGCAGGAGGTCCCTGAGGAGGTAACCTCTGAGGCCAGACCTGAGGGAGGGAGGTATGCAGGCACGTGGGAAGGACTCCAGGACAGGGGAGGCCAGCCGGGGAGCAGCGGAGGCGAGGGAGAGGGGCAGGGAGAGAGTGGGTGCAGCAGGCCCCGGAGGCCGTGGGGCCAGCTCCCTGGGTCCCCGCTGGGGCTCAGTTCACTGCGAGAGGAAGTGAGCAGAGTCTGGGTGACTTGAGCCTTCTGTCTCCCTGCAGGTGAACGAGCGGGTCCTGAACAGGCTCCATCAGGTGCAGAGGATAACACGGCGACTTCAGCAGGAGCGGAGGTAACCCCTCACCGGCCCCCTGGGGCCCGTGCCTCTGCCCCCAGCCACTGTTCCTGCCCACTCTCAAGCTTCTTGTTGGCTTCAGTCTTCCCAGGCCTTGCGGGGAAGGGGATGAGTGAGGGCAGAGCCAGGGCGGGGAGGCAGGTCCACTCCCTTTAAATGGGGTGCGCAGCAGAACGGATCAGGACAGAGACCCTCGCATGGTGTCAGGCAGTTTGCCCTCTGCCTCTTAGCAAGCAGCAACCCTCTCTGAGCCCATTTCCCGTCTCAGCTGAGGTGGGTAATGCCACAATCTCGTGGCTACTGAGGGTTGAACAGGAGCTCAGGGGAGGGGATGAGCCCAACCAGAGCCTCCCGCCACACGCTGTGTCCCATGTCCCGTGTCTGTGGAATGTGTCCAGCAGCTCAGCCAGTTCTTCCCGGCACCCACCTGACCCACAGGAGGCACCGGCCCTCACCCACCTGCTTCCCCTGCCTCCTCTGACTCCTCGCCATTCCTCCTCGCCCCAGTACCCCAGGGCTCGGCCCTGGGTCCCTCCTGTCCACACCTCCACTGTCCAGCACGGTAGCCCCAGGTGGCGACTTAACCAGACTTCGTTAAATTTGAAATCTAACATCAGTCCAAGTAAATTTTAATTCACTGGCATGAAAGAAAGTTCCATTTCTCTGTTCATGTGCTCAGCAGCCACCAGTGGCGATTTTTACCCAAACTGAAATGAAGTGAAAACCTCCATCCCGCGGTGGCGCTCGCCACACCGTAGCTCAGTATCACATGTGACAACTGACATCGAACCCCAAATAAATTACCTCAGAAAGTCAGTTCCTCTGTGGCTCTCGCCACATGCCAGGGGCTCCATGATGGCAACAGGTGGCCAGTGGCTACTGTAGCGTGTTGCATGGGAACGGGACATTTGTGTCCTCATAGAAGGTTTTGTGTGTGCTTCCAGAAAGTCTCAGAGCACCATCGTCCTATGAATCCCGGCTGCAACTCTTTGAACTCTGTGTCCCTTTGTCAGCCACCCACTGGACAGTGGCTTCAGGTCCCCTCACACGCACGCGAAGCTAAGCCTGACCTCGCTCCCTGCTCCTGATCCGCTCCCCCTCAGAGAACAGATCCTCCCAGCTGCTTCTCTCTCTTACCTCCTCGCTTGATGCACCCTCGGAACAGACCCAGGAGGCCAGCACCCTGGGCCAAGGGACTGGGTTCCTCGCCCCACGCGAGCCGTACTTGCGCTGGCCTCCCTGACCCTCCGTAGGCTCCTGCCACATACCCTGACCGAACATTTTCCCCCAGTTGTACCACTAGCCAAGATTCTCTCCTACAGTAAAACCAGGAGAGTTTATGGAAGGGAAGGCTGGTCTTTCTAGTTCAAACTTCCGAAGTTCGGGAGCGCGTCTGCATGTGCTAAACTTCCTTTAACCGTACAGATCAGTTGGGGTGATCATGCTTTCGGAACGGTCCACCTGGAGCTCAGCCCCATGCTTCTCGGAACATGGCTCCTGGACCAGGGACCTGGGCACCTGTCACAAATCCAGGTTCCAAGGCCTCACCCCAGACCTACTGTGTCAGAAATTCAGGGGGTGGCGAGAAAGTCTTCTAAAATAAGACACGCCACTGCGTAAAAACTACATGGCCATTCCCCCAAATTTAAAAACAATTACGATTTAGCAACTCCACCTATCTGTAAACCCCCCAGAAGAGTTGAAAAAGGGGTCACTGATGTGTCTGCCCACGATCATAACAGTACTCAAGATACCCCAAAAGCAGAAACAGAGGGTCTGTCTGTGGGTGGATGGAGAATGCAGGGTGGTCCCCATGGAGGAAGACCACCCACTCTCAGAAAGGGTGCCGCACCACGAACCGCGAAGACATCGTGCTGAGTGCAGTAGGCCAGTCCCAACAGGACAAACACTGTGTGATCGCACTCTGGTGAGGGCTGACGATCGCGGAGCCTGACAGGAGAGCGGTGGCTGCTAGAGGCAGGGGCGTGGGGAGGTGTTTAAATTTGGGGAGAATGGAGAGTCATGGAGACAGATGGGGGTGACGGCTGCACAAAGTGTGAATGTGCTTAATCCACCAAGCTGGACACTTGACTATGGTGGCAAATACCCTGTTAGGTGTATCCTACCACAAATTTTTAAAAAAGGAAAGGCAAGTAGACCAAGTCACTTCTCTGTCCAGAACCCTGCGGGGAGTCCCACCTGAGTCAGAGCCAGAATTACCTACAACGGCCAACAAGGAAGGCCCTTTGTCACAGCACACATGCTACTCAGGGCCTTGGCACTGGCACTGGCTCTTCCTCCCGCCAGAAACGTTTATCTGCCACTCCCTCACCTTCTCAGTGAGGCATCCCCCATCATCTTTTGGAGGTTTCAGCCCTCTACCGGGTATCCAGTGTCTGCCTGCCTAGCTTGCTGTGTGTTGATTTGCTGATGTCCCCGAGTTCAGTAGGCACAGGGGATTTTGTGTGGTTCCCCGATGTAGCACTAGCATGGAGAACCCGTGAGCCCGTGGGACACACACCCAGTAAGAGACTGGGACACATGGGGCATGTGAAGTGCCCCGCCGGGGTGCTGGCCCCCAGGCAGCATTCAGAGCTTACAAAATCCCCGGCGTTCTTAGAAGCAGGCACAGGGGGTAAGCAGAGAAGGTAGTCCCCGCAGGAGGGCTCCGCACCCGTCTTTCTCTTGCCCTCCTGTTACTGATAAGGACAGTGGCTGACAGCAGAATGTAGGCCAAGCACTAGGAGATGCCCTTCTACCTATCCTGTCACCCAACCCCGCTCAGGGTTGTCCTGAATTGTTGACAGAGCAAGAAACAGGTGCAGAGAGGTCCTCTTGTTTGGCCCAGGGTCCCGCAGGCTGCTCAGATACTTGGCGCCCAGGTCTCAGACGTGGAAGCTCCAAATCTTCTGGGTCTGTGGGTCCAGGGAAACCTTGGCTTCAGAGCCAGGGCTGGGCTGTGGGGTGTCCCTTTCCCCACCCACCAGACGCTGAGGTTGCAACCCTGGTGGCCCCTGACACAGGTTCCTTATGAGAGTGCTGGACGCTTATGGGGATGACTACCGCGCCAGCCAGCTGACCATTGTCCTTGAGGTGAGTGGGACCTCAGGGCAGGCGGGGGGTGGAGCGGGGGAGGCAGGGGAGTGGGGGCTGGGCACCAGGACAGAGCCTTCACCTGCTGCCCCTTCTCCCCACCAGGACGAGGGCAGCCAGGGTACAGATGCCCCCACTCCTGGCAATGCTGAAAATGAGCCTCCAGAGAAAGAGGGCCTGTCCCCGCCCCGAAGGACACCTGCACCCCCAGAACCCGGCAGCCCGACCCCCGGTGAGGGGCCCAGCGGACGCAAGAGGCGGCGAGCGCCCCGGGATGGACGCCGAGCGGGAGCCGTGTTGAGTCCAGAGCTGGCCCCGGTGCAGGTGGGACCAGGGCTCCCGGGTTTGGCAACAGTGCTGTGGGGGCTGGGGACCACTGGGGAAAGGAGGTAGGGCGGGAATGGTTGGGGGTGGGTAGGGATGGAGAAAAAGCTGGAAAAAGCCAGGTGAGGGCTCTGGTGGAAAAGGAAGGAGAGAGACCTGGAGGAGGCTGCGGGGAGCAGGAAAGAGGACTAGAGCAGAGAGGGAGGGACGGTCAGAGGCCACGGGTGGAAGGGAAGGTGGAGTGCTGGGGTTTTCGCCCAGGTGCATAGAGGAAGCCTACTCACACCTGCTCCTTCTCTCCCCCAGATTAAGGTTGAGGAAGACTTTGGCTTTGAAGCAGATGAGGCCCTGGACTCCAGCTGGGTTTCTCGGGGGCCAGACAAACTGCTGCCATACCCCACCCTAGCCAGCCCTCCCTTTGACTGACCCCCACCCCCAATAAACTGACCCCCACAAACGCCTTGGCCGCCGTCTACTGTTTCCACCTGTGATCACACACAAGCTCAGATTCTGGGGTTGCTTTTCGCATTTTATTGACTACAGGGGAGGGGCCTCCTCCGTGTCACAGGGCGTGCTCACAAGTTCTTCAGCCACTCCAAGCTGGGGCCCTGGGGGTCCTGAGGGTGGCTGGGCACATCAGGCATGTTTCCATCATCCCGAACGGGCACTGTGGGGCGGGAGGGTGGGCCACTGAGACTGGTAGATCTTGGGAGGCTCATAAAGGCTATTCAAAGAGGGAAAGGGAACCCCAGGGGAGAGAGGGGACACAGAGAAGCAGGAAGATAGAGACCTAGAGGCATGGGAAAGCACAGAGAGAGACAGAATGACGAAAATCCAGAAAGGAATACAAATGTGGAATGACAACAGAAACTCAACAAAAGTGTGAAAACAGACAGGAAATGAGTTTTAAGGCACATGGACTAGATCTCAGAAGAAAAAGCCCATCCCATACTGCAGATTCTCAGACCACGGCAGAGGAAAGACCTGCCCATGACTCTTTCTCCTCTGGCAGGAGGTTACCCCCCAACCCCCACTTGGAGCCAGTCCTTGCTCCCACTCACCCGGATAGTTGTAGGGTGTGACCTGGTTGATCATGGCGGCATATTTGGTGAAGGGGCTGAAAGCCGGCAGAATTATAGCTGTGGAGAGACAGGGGTGAGGCCAGAGGAGGGGGTGGCTTTCAGGCAGGCGTGGGAGGGGAAGGGGCAGAAGCAAAACCTTGGCAAACTATAAATCAAATACATAGGAGGGGGGGAGCAGGGAGTTCCTGACCCTCCAGGAGACCCCTTGGCATTATGGGATCCCCGTTTATCAGCAGGAGAGGAGATGGGAGCCAGCAATTCAAGGACACATGGGATCTAGAGAGCACGGGGTGCGGGGAGGGGGAGCCATGGGGGTGGTCACAGTATTCAGTGCATGTGCAGAGGGGGTCAGGGAACAGAGGGTGGTGCATGAGGGGAGTGCTTTGGGAATCCTCCAGAAGAATCATGAACTGTTACAAACTGAGGAAGGGAGGGCTGTACAGGGACTAGTCGCTGGGAAATTACAGTCCGCCCAGGGTGGGAGCCAGGAGTCTGGGGGGCAGGGGTAGGGGGTAAGAGCAATGTTCAAGGCGACGCTGTCCGATAGAATCGTAAGAGCTACACCTTAGTTTTAAGCCTTCTAACAGCCACATTAAAAATAAAGTTGAAAACATCAATTTTTGAAATGATTTAAGCCGGCATACGGGAAACGTCGTTTCAACGTATGATTGAAAGAAGCGGAGATATCTTGTAGACTTGTCACCCTCTCCGCAATCCAGCGTGTCCTTTCCATGAGCGGAGTGTACCAGCTCAATTCCTAGGAGCTGCGTTTCAGGCGCTCAGCGGCCAGGGTGGCCCGTGGCTGCCAGAAGGGACAACAGCTCTCGAACCTCACCCACGGCATGTGGCCCACAGACGGGCCGCGCGGACAAGATCTGGGGCCCCGGGGGATAGGCTGGGGCCCCGGGGGATAGGCCGCGTCCCCGGCCCCAGCCCAGCCCAGCGCAGTGACAGCCTGCATCCTAGCGACCTCCCGCACCTGACTGCGCGGGCTGCCCCGATCTAGGACAGTGCCTGTCCACAGAACCGCGAAGGGATTTTCACAGCACACGGCTTCCCCGGCGCCACCGCCACCCCACGAGCTCCCCACCGAGCGTGGAGGGGACGAGGGTGAAAGGCGGGGAGCATCTGGACACTTGTTTTTGTCGCTCAGGCGGTTTCGGTGCACAGCGGGGTTGAGAACCTCTCCTTGGGGAGTCGGGTTGGTGTACCCAGGGTGGGAAGGAGCGGGCTGGTGAAGGGGTCATAATATTCGGGATGGGGTGGGCAAGAGGTCGTCGTGGGGGGGGGGGCACACGAGGGGGCCACGGAACGTGGATGGAACGCTAGTGGGGAGCGACGGGGCCTTGGGGCACGGTGGGGGCGATGCACGCTCACGCACCGAGGCCCCCGATGGTGAAGGAAGCGACCAGCACCGGCTCCTTGGCCCAGGCATCCTTGAGGAAAGTGGCGAGTCCTGGAGGGGCGGGGGAAGATGGTCACCCCAGCAGGGGACGCCTCCTCTGACCTCTAACCCTCCCGCGCCGCCCCCGCCCTGGAGAAGCCCTCTCGTGACCTCGGCGTCCCCCTCCGGCCAGGACCCCACCGCCTCCACGGAGGTTCCGCCGTGCCCCAGTCCCGGCACTACCGGGGCTCCCGGAACCACCGGACCCCGCGCGCCCGCGGCCGCCCTCACTTACTCCCGGCCATCTTGGTCGCAGCGTCGGCGGCAGCCGCGAGCCAGCGCGCGGAGCACTCTGGGAATTGTAGTTCCTGCACCAGAGTCTTCCCTCTCCGAGTCTGCGCGAAAGCCCCGGCACCGAACTACGGTCCCGGGCGGGGGCGAGGGCGCGAAGCACTCTGGGAGTTGTGGTCCCCACGCGCCAGCCTCATCCCGCTGAGTCTGCGCGTGCGCACTGGCGCAGAACAGCTGTCAGGAGCTGTAGCGGAAACGCTGGCGGCGCTGCAGAATTAAACGCCGACCTGTCTCCTCACCTAGGAGTCCAGCCTGAGGTGTGCTCCATCCAAGCCACGGCCCATCCAAGGCGGAATGCAACAGTCTTCATTTTAGAGTTTACTCACGAAGGCCCGTTTCACAGACGGAGAAACGGAGGCCGGGAGAGGACAGATGACACTATCATTTGCGGTCGCAGCTCGACATCAGTTCGTCCTGGAACCTTTCACTTTCGTCCCAGAGGGTTAGGGGTCGTCTGTGGATCCTCTCAGCGCCACCTGTGACCTCTAGGGTAGCTCACTTTTTTTTTTTTTGTAACCCAGCTGGTCCGCCTGTCTTTAATTCAGACTGGGAGCTGCGCTAGGGCATTAATAGGGTCTGACGCCTCTCTGTGCCCCCAAAGTAGCGCCGCACAGGGTCTGGTACATAATACGTGCTAGTTTCTAGTCTCTCTCTCTTTTTTTTAAGCTTAATTGGTGAACACAACTGGTTATGACTGCCCCTTCTCCCAGGTTTTTCCGCAGCACCATGGGGCTGTGACACAGTCTCCCAGAGGCCCCCACTTCCCTCCTCCCTTCCTTAAACAGAGCTCTGGCTTTGGCTCTCAGACATTGCATTTCCTGAGAAGAGAGAGGACACAGCTGAGCCCTGGCTCCTGCTTCTGCTCCAGCCAAGATCTGCCCGCCATGGCTCTGGTGCTGATCCTCCAGCTCCTGACCCTCTGTGAGCCACTGCCCTCTTCTCCCTGGGTCTCGGGCTGGTTGGGGTGCAAAGAGACAGGCTCTGGGGACCTGGGCACCCTGAATAGGGAGGGGGAAAGGAAGAGGGCTACTGACTCCCCTGGGGCAGGTGCACCATGGTCAGGCAGCACAATCTGAAGGTTTGGAATTCTAGACCGGAATAAGGGGATAGGACCTAGATCCTTGGGTCCTATCAAGGAAGGACACGGGGGTCCTGAATTCCTGTTCCTGGACAAGGAGAGTGGGGGCAGCATTTTCTGGGTGTTGAGTCAGGAGGGTGCTAACTCCTGGGGATAGCAAGTAGAGTTCGAGATTTCAGAGCAGGAAGAGATGGAGCCAGAACACCTGGGTCTCTGGGAAAAGGGGGAGCTGGTGACCCAGACTCCTGATGCCCAGGGAGAAGACACTGTGGACTCCAATTATTGCCTCCTGGAAAAGGGGGATTCCAGAGCTCTGAACACTGGGTGTAGAGGCAAGAGGGGGCTGGGGCCAGACTTCAGGCTTCTCAAGTAGGTGGGGATTACGAGCCTTGAGTTAGAGCAACTGAGAGAGGACATATGGGTTAGATTCCTGTTTCCCAGAGGAAGGATTTAGATTCCTGAGTTTGCAGCGAGGTAGGACTGGGAGAAGCCTAGCTCTCTGAAAAGACTCAACCCCTCCACCTTCTATAGGGCCTCTGTGTCATGGAGACGTCACTCCAGCTGGTGAGTAATATCGCCCATCCACTCACCTGCAAGCTGCTAGAAGCCCATTTCCAGTTACTCACATTTTATTTTGGTGCTCAGCCTCACCTCAGGTTTCCATATTTCCCTCCCTCTCCTCTCTTCTTTCATCTTTTCCCTCCCTCCCCTCCTTCCTTTCTTTCCTTCTTATCTTCCTTTAGTGACCAGCATAGGTGGGTAGAGAAGACCATGAACTTTGGAGCTAAAGAGACCTAAGCTGGAACCCCACTTTCGCCAAGTTATTCATTTACAACTTTGAATGAACCACTGCGTGCTACTCAGTTTCCTTCTCTGTGAAATGGGCTGTTGTGAGGATTTAATAAAACCACCCACGTGTACGGGGCACCGGGCTGGCTCAGTCTGTGCAGCATGTGACTCTTGATCTTGGGGTTGTGAGTTTGAGCCCCATGTTGAGTGTAGAGATTACTTAAAAAGTAAAGGTATTTAATGAATTTTTAAAAATCACATGTGTAAAACCCTTGACTCAAAGCTTGGCACAGTGTGGGGCTCAAGAAATAGGACCTCTGGCAATGCCAATTATTCACCCATTTGGAAGCCCATTTCCACCAGAGTAGGATCATTCACCCAGAAAGAGCCTTGAGTTTCTTTCCAGGTCTTCTGACTGGTGAGATCTCTGTCTCTCAAACCTCCCCACTACAACACAACTTCAAATAAAAATCTCCTGGAAAACCACTGATACCTTAGCTATCAATTTATTTTATTTTTAAAAATATTTTATTTATTTGTTTGACAGACAGAGATCACAAGTAGGCAGAGAAGCAGGCGGGGGGTGGGGTGGGGGAAGCAGACTCCCCACTGAGCAAAGAGCCCGATGCAGGACTTGATCCCAGGATCCAAGGATCATGACCTGAGCCAAAGGCAGAGGCTTTAACCCACTGAGCCACTCAGGTGCCCCAGCTATCAATTTATTTTAAATTATTATTTTTAAATGCTAAAGCTAACATATATTCATGGTTTAGAATATGATTCCCAAAGGACATATAACCTCCCTCTTCCCCTTCCTCATCTTCCTTAAATAAGCTCTGAATCCTTACAAGAAATTTCCATGTATTCAGACGCATACATATATTTATATACTCCCTTGTTTTCTTGCCAAGACAAAATGATATTTCATGACACATTGTTCTGCACATTTTCCACTTTACAATCTCTCTTGGAGATGGGGCCATATCGTTATAATTAACTGCATGGTTTTTTTTAAAAAAGATTTTTATTTATTTATTTGACAGATAGAGATCACAAGGAGGCAGAGAGGCAGGCAGAGAGAGAGGAGGAAGCAGGCTCTCTACTGAGCAGAGAGCCCCATGCTGGGCTCAATCCCAGGACCCTGGGATCATGACCTGAGCAGAAGGCAGAGGCTTTAACCCACTGAGCCACCTAGGTGCCCATAACTGCATGCTTTTAACAGCTACGGATCATTTGCCACTGTGTAGCTAGGGTCTAGTTGGCCCTCTTCATGCATAGTTAGGTTGTTTCCAGTGTCCTTCCCCAGCCCCACCCCAGTCAGCACCTCAGTGAGTACTCCAGTGTGAGCTTTCTGTGCTGGTGTATGTACCATTGTCTAGCATGAAACGGTGGAATCATGAGGGTATGCCCTTCGTGTATTTAGACAGAAAGGAATAAACCGCTTTCTCAAAAGGTACACTCAAGTGTACCTACATACCTGTTTCACCGTGTCTTCACCCAAATAGAATATAAATCATTATTTTAAGTTTTGACAACCTGGTAGGCAAAAAAAAACCCTGTTGTTTTAATTTT
The DNA here is from genome assembly GCF_022355385.1 of Mustela nigripes. Classification (NCBI taxonomy): domain Eukaryota; kingdom Metazoa; phylum Chordata; class Mammalia; order Carnivora; family Mustelidae; genus Mustela; species Mustela nigripes. The sequence goes on from NC_081573.1 coordinate 662,340, forward strand.
TTTAAATGATTGCTAGTAACATTAAACAACTTCCCCCCCTCCCCATGTGTTTTCTATTGGACTTCCTCTTCTGTGCCCTGCCTGATTCATGTGTTTTGTCCAATTTTCAACTCGGCTGGGTTTGCGATTTCTTTCTATACTCTTAATCTATGTGATGAATGAGTCCTTTCTGCCTGTGATGTTGCTTGCCATCTAGCTCCATTTGTCTATTCTCCTACACAACTTGAAAATTTCGCAGTCATCAAATTAACCTTGTCTCTTCTGAATCTTTTGTTTTATATTTTAAGATCGCTTTCTCCATCCCCAGGAAAAATGCATTTTCCTATATGTTCCTCTAATACTTTTACAGTAAAATAAAACAATATAGGTCTTTAATTAACCTGGAATTGGTTTTGGGGAATTTGGTCTGAAATTGGTCTGCGGTAGGGCTATACCTTCTTTTTTATTTTATTTTTTTCTCATATAGATAGCAAGTTTTGGCAACTACTGAAATATGTTGACTATGTCACAAATAGTCTGAAGAGCATTTAAAATTACAGATTTCTGGGACCCGATCCCTTAACACTATGTTTCAAAACCATGGAGTAAAGCTCGGCAGTTGCCCAGCTACGCTCATTTGCAGCGAGGGCTGCCAATCCCTGACTGGGGTCCACCATCTCCCCTATTTTAGAAGCAGGAAACTAAGGATGAGAAAGAGGAAGGGGCTGCCCCAGGTGATTCTCTTCCCACCCCATCTTCTCAGGCTCCCAGGAAGCCCAGGGACGCAGCAGCCCTGTTAATTCAGTCCCCCCAGCCTTATCCCTCAAGCCATCGCTGGGGGCTCAGCCTGCGGCAATTGTAACCCCTGGGGTCAATGTGACCTTGAGGTGCCGGGCACCTCAACCTGCCTGGAGGTTTGCACTCTTCAAGTCTGGGTACATCACCCCTGTGCTGTACCGGGATGTGTCCATGGAGCTGGCAGAGTTCTTCCTGGAGGAGGTGACCCCAGCCCAGGGGGGCAGTTACCACTGCTGCTACAGGAATCCAGGCTGGAATCTGGGTGTCTGGTCTCACCCCAGTGATACGTTGGAACTGCTGGTCACAGGTGAGGTCCTGGCAAGGGTGGGGGCGGTGGGAAGAAGGGACTTTGGGGTGTGATGAGGGAGGGAGAAGGAGGGACGGAGAAATACAGGGAGAGATATAGTGAAAGAGACATACGGAGACAGACTTGTACTGACCCAGAGCAACAAGATCTATGAGGGAGAGAGAGAGAACTGGAGAAAGGGGTGATCCTTAACCAGGGGACTGTGCTCCCCAGGTGACCTTTCTGGCAATATCTGGGGACACTGTTTGGTTGTCACTACCACCAGAGATGCTGCAAAATATCCAACAATGCACAGGACAGTCCCCATCCCCACCCCCTACAACAAAGAATTATCCAGATTTGAGCGCTGAGGTTAGGAAGCCTTGGGAGAAATCCAGAACACCAGAAGAAGCAATTCCAGAGGCTGCCTCTGAGATCCAGGGTAGTGAAACACACAGGACCGGACACAGGAAGAGAATTTTGGTGAGGCTTAGGCCAAGAGAGAAAAGGGGACATCGAGGGAGAGAGAGACAGAGCCGCAGAGAAAGGTGCACTTGGGGACAAGACACACAGGGAGCCAGGGACAAGGATGCAAAGGGCACAGACACCGACAGGGAGGCAGAGACACTGGTAGACACTGGCAGAGATAAAGAGAGACACGATGTGGGGGAGGTAGTGCAGAGTGAGGTACAGGTTAGGGGGCCGGTGACGCGACTGAGGGAGAGAGGGCAGGCGGGAGGGCATGAGGAGGGAGGTGGAGGACAGGGCGGGGGAGGAGGGGCGGGAGCGAAGAGGGGCGAAGGTCCCGCGGCGCAGGGCCACGCCAGCGCTCGTCCCGGTCCATGCCCCTCGCAGACCAGCTACCGCCCCCGTCGCTGGTGGCGCTGCCCGGGCCGGTGGTGGCGCCCGGAGCCAACGTGAGCCTGCGCTGCGCGGGCCGCCTGCGGGGCATGAGCTTCGCCCTGTACCGCGCGGGCGAGGCGGCGCCGCTGCAGTACCGCGACTCTACCGAGTCCTGGGCCGACTTTCCGCTGCCCGGCGCCCGCGCGCCCGGCACCTACAGCTGCTACTACCACACGCCGTCCTCCCCGTACGTGCTGTCGCTGCGCAGCGAGCCGCTGGTCATCCGCGCCGACCACGGTGAGAGCGGCGCGCCCCGGCCCGGCCCGGCCCCTGCTCCGCAGCCCGGGGGTCCAAGCCCCCAGCCTCTCTCCCTGCTTCCCAACCTGGGGGTCAGGACCCTACCCCCTCCTCCCCAAATCCAGGAGTCCAGGACCCCTGACCCTATCCACTACAACTTTGAGACTGGGAGCTGTGTCCCCAGTCTCACCCTGGAGGCTGGAGACCGAGAGGGTGGGGCCCGGACGGTGGGTTCCGGAGCCAAGCCTCTCTCCCTTGCTGTCCTGCAGGCTCAGGCTCCTTGGACTACACACAGGGCAACCTCCTCCGTCTGGGGCTGGCCGGCCTGGTGCTCATCTCTCTGGGCACACTGATTATTCTTGACTGGCGCAGCCAGAACCATGCCCCAGGTGTCAGGCCCTGAGCCCCAGAGGACTGGATACAGATGGCTGCAGTGTGAGAAGACCTCCCAGAGGCCAGGATTCCTGGGGTTGGACCGGCCCTCCCAAGAGCTCCACAGTCCCCCTGGCTGTGTCCAGCTTCTGGGTCATAATAAGCTTCCTACAGTGTGTTCTAGCTCCCTTCTGGGTCATTCCTCTAGTAGGTCAGTGGAAGGCTCTATCCGGCTTCCTGGACACAAGGGTTCAATTCCCAGTGCCAGCCACCGCTCACTCACTGGATTATTAAGAAAGAGACCTTTCCCAAGTCTCATTTGCACTGATTGTAAAATGGGCTCACTGGTAATACCCACTTCTTAATCTTGTTGTAGGATAAAGTGGGCAATACAAGCAAAGCCCTTGAAAGTGACTGGCCCGTAGTAAATGCTCAATAAATGTTAGCTATCCTGTATCTGCGGTTTCATCTGGGCTGGAATGAACTTAGCTTTTTTTCTCCCCCTCCAGTGCACATGAAAAGCTGATCCTTTAAGAAATTCACTGCCACTTCCTTCATGACATCATTGCAAACCTCTTCCAAACCCCTTCTCAGACATTCCCCAAAGGTAGACCGAGATCAGATCAAGGACAACTTCTTCCCTATTTAAAGCTTCATTTGCATGCAGTGCAGGCTGGTTTGCTGAAGCTGTCATTATGATTAAGTGGAGTCCATTGTCAAGGCAACAGCAAGGGCAGTGTGTGCCCTAGAGCTCTGACCTAGACACTTACACCTGATGCCTAGCCTGCTTCCCACGGCTTTTGGTGGCCTCCACAGTTGTAAAGATAATGCAGACCCTTCCCCCTTGCATCCTGTTTGCTCTCCCCTCCTGCCTCTCTCTCTGGAAGGCCTGACTACATTCAGTTTCTCCAGAGTTTATTAATTTAACTTCTGTTTTAATCTTGGTAGCTCAGATGCCTTTATCACCCTCATACACACATTTTCTGTCTCTAAGCACCTCTTACTGCTCCTTTCTTGCTTTATACGTAATTTTGATGGAGCACACATCCTCTTCTGTTACTAAATTTTCCACCGTCCTCTCCTCCTCTCCCCACTTTATGAAGGAGAGGATGCCTTCCATTTTTTGGAAAGTCCCTCCAGGGGGATGGAATAGCCTTGAGCAATCTACAGACCCTCCTGATTTTTTATCTCTGAAAGAGGAGGGGAAGTATCTACAATGTTGGTTGGAGATAACCAAACAAGATAACTTCTCCCCAACATGTCAGAGAGAGATCAGAAGAGCTCAGGTCAGCAGTTTTAACCTATCCTGCCCACCGCCCTTTTGGGGAGACACGAGCAGGAAGCAATGCTTACATCACAGCCCTGTACACAGATCCATTTACATCTATGAACTAGAGTTCGAGTTCTATGAAGCCATATTAACATATTATTTTATTATAATCCACTTTACTAAAAATGCTGATCACGATTCCCTTCACTGATGGAGCAGCTCCCTAACACCCACGATGAGACACGATTTGAGGAAATTGAGCAATATTTGTTGGTGTTCTTTGGTTACAGAAACTGATCTCTGGACTTGTGTAAAGACTGGGAAATTCAAAATACAGCTAAACAGCATAAAACGGTGCTGTTTCAACACCCAGTTCTCCTGGTGGCTGAGATTTGGGTACTGCAATTAAGCAGAACTGAAATTTGAAGTCAGATTAGCTGCCTGGGTCCACTGACTTGCTGAAGGGATGGGAGGAGAGACTGGAAGCAGGATTCTCTGGGTCCGTACTGAGTCCTGATGCGGGACTCCTGCGAAGCATATCCTGGGCTATCTCCCCGTGGACTGGATGTGCATGTGGGAAATCAAGGGGGAAGCAGGGACCCAGTGTCACAGGAGGGACCCAGACCTGGATGGGGCTGCAAAGGCATCAAATCCAGGTTCCTCGTTCTACAGATGGGCAGTGGCGGCATGGAAGGGTCGCACGAAGCCCCCGACAGTCACACGGGAAGTCAGTAGCCCATGAGGGAGGCTCCCCATAAGCTCCTACTTCAGCTCCCTGCATCCGTTCATTCTCCAGTTCCTTTGCCATCCAACCACTCCCCCCACTCACTGTCATCCACTGATTCTCATCCTTGTGTCTTTCTGTCCTACCCAACCATTCATCCCCTTTCCTCTTGCTCTTTTTAAGATTTTATTCATTTATTTGACAGAGAAAGAGACACAGCCAAGAGAGGGGAACACCAGCAGGGGGAGTGGGAAGGGCAGAAGCAGGCTCCCAACAGAGCAGGCAGCCTGATGGATGGACGCATGGGCCGGGCTCAATCCCAGGACCCTGGGATCATGACCTGAGCCAGAAGGCAGCCGCTTATCGACTAAGCCCCGCAGGCGCCCCTCCTCTTGCTCTTATATGAATATATACCCTTCCTTTTGCCCTTACGTATCATCCATTCATTCTTACATTCATTCATTCCTCCCTTTATTAATCAGTTTGTCAATTTATGAATCCACTGACCTATTTATACTTATTCAGTATCCATCAACCAACCTATGCATTTATTTATCCAACAAGCCTGAAGATTTCTTCTTCAGTGGGCAGAGGGGGAGGGGAAGTTGGAAAACTTAGTAACAACAGAAGAGGATGTGTGCTCCACCGAATATAGGCATAAATCAGGAAAGCAACACATGAGTGTTGAGTGGTGAGAAGTGTTCTGAGGTGGAAAATGTGTGTATGAAGATGAGAAAGGAATCAAGGCTAACCAGATGAAAAATATAATATTATTGACAGATAATATTGATAGAATATTATTTTTATTTTTAAAGATTTATTTATTTAAATATCTTATTCATTTGTTTGAGAGAGAGAAGCAGCACACGTAGTGGGGGGAGCTGCACAGGGAGAGGGAGAAGCAGGCCTCCCGCTGAGCAGGGAGCCCAATATGGAGCTCCATCCCAGAACCCTGGGATTATGACCTGAGCCCAAGGCAGACGCTTAACCAACTGAGCCACCCAGGAGTCCCTATTCATTTATTTTAGAGAGAGAGAGAGAGAGCACATGAGAGCATGGTGATGGGCAGAGGAAGAGGGAGAGAAAATCCTCAAACAGACTCCCCACTGGGCATGGAGACTGACATGGGGTTTCATCCCAGGACCCTGAGATCACAGCCTGAGCAGAAACCAAGAGTCGGCTGCCCCACCTGCTGAGCCACCCAGGTGCCCCGGTCACTTCCACTTTTGAAAGAGGAAGAGAAAGGGGAATATTATCACATTTAACTATTGCAAAGCAATTTACTGTTCTTGAGGCAGTGGTTCCTCTTTTTCTTTCTTTTTTTTTTTTTTTAAGATTTATTTATTTTAGAGAGGGGGAGGGGCAGGGAGAGAGGGAGAGAATCTCAAGCAGACTCCCACTGAACGCGGAGAGCCCCATGTGGGGCTTGATCCCACAACAACCCTGAGATCCCAACCTGAGCCGGAACCAAGAGTCGGATGCCTTCCTGACCGCACCAACCAGGTGCCCCCAGGCCGTGATTCCTTTATTTGTTACCCACAAATGCTCATCACTCCCAGGATGCTCATAAGGCCCTTGTGACAGACCTGCTACCAGCTCTCCTTTCTATGTGCTCACACCTGTGCCAGCACGCCCCTCCTTCTGGTCTCAGACTGGATGCTTCTCCACTGCAGACTGCTACTGGGCCCAAGTGTGTTCCCACAGAGCCCTATCGGACCCGAACTGAATATCTGCACTGTATTCAGATCCTCTCTCTCCCAGACCGAGACCACAGCTACTCCCAAGAGGGACCAGGTGTGTCCGGGGCCTCGCAGTGTGGCCCGCGGAGCTCAGCATGCTGCAGGTGACCCGAGGGAGCTCCATACCTTTGGCCTTGTGCCTTGGGCAGAGTGAGGTCCCCCACCACCCTCACCCAGATGTCCCAATTCCTGGAACCTGGGAAAATGTTGTAGTGGCCAAAGGGCCCTCACAGGTGTGATGAAATACAGCATCATGAGGTGGCGGTGGGAGTGGGGTTATCCCAGATTATTTAGGTCCCGTGCAGCCACAAGGGTCCTTATTTGTAAGAGGGAAGGGATCCGAGTCAGGGAAGCGATGTAGACACGGAAGCAGAGGTCAGCATGATGCAGGATCACGAGCCAAGGAACGCGGGCTCCTCCAAATCTGGAAAAGTCAATGAAGTGGATTCTGCCCTAGAGCCTCCAGAAGGAATGCAGCCTCTCAACCCATTTCGGACTTCTGACCTCCAGAACGCAAGGATAAAAAATTTATGTTTAGGCCACTACTTTGTGACCCTCTGTCACGACAGTAAGAGCAAAACTAATACTGTCAGCTTCAAGGGAACCTCTTTCCTCTTCCCACAAACCCAGGCATGTTCGCCCTTAGGATTTTCATTTCTGTCCCCAACCCTGTTTGTCCCCCCAAGTTCCCACTCATCTACTTGCACACATCTGTTGAATGCTCACCACGGGCGGCATGCTGTGTTGGCGGCAGGTGCAAGCCTGAAGCTCAGGGGGAGAAGCTTTAACCGAATTGCGGTGTGTACCGTATTGTTTAGGGAGCACCTCAAGTGGCTGTAAAAAACGGATCCCCTCCAAGGAAAAAACTATGTGATTTTATTTCTCGGGGCACCTGGGTGGCTCAGTTAGCTTTGTGCCTTCGGCTCGGGTCATGATTCCGGGGTCCTGGGATCAAGCCCTACATTGGGCTCCCTGCTCGGCAGGGAGCCTGCTTCTCCTGTGCCTGCCTCTCCCCCTGCTTGTGCTCCCTCTCTCTGTCAAGTAAATAAATAAAAAATCTTTAAAAACATTTATTTCTCTCTCACTTAACAGTATGCTGTTGAAACAGCCTAGGGCCATTATAACAGCTCTGCTTTTGTCGACATGTGGCTTTCCTACATGGTTCTGAGCCAGCATGAAGGGAGGAAGAGAGAGAGAGAGAGAAAGAGAGAAATCACATGGTCATTTTTAAAGAGTGGGACCCCGGATTTGAACATGTGTCTTCTGCTCTCATCCCATTGGCCAGAACTCAGTTCCACGGCCAGGTCTAGCTGCAAAAGTGGCTGGGTTCCAGTGTGTGCCCTTCTAAAAATGGGGGGCTCCTGCTACTTAAAGGAAGAAGAAGGGGCACCAGGGTGGCTCAGTGGGTTAAGCCTCTGCCTTCGGCCCAGGTCATGATCTCAGGGTCCTGGGATCGAGCTCCGCATCGGGCTCTCTGCTGGGCGGGGAGCCTGCTTCCCCTCCTCTCTCTGCCTGTTGCTCTGCCTACTTGTGATCTCTCCCTCTGTCAAATAAATAAATAAAATCTTTAAAAAAAAAAAAAAAGGAAGAAGGAAACTTGGGTTCTAGGAACCTGTGAGCCATCTCCATCAGTACAGCTATAGCAAAAAAGAAGAGGGAGATTTGAAAGCCTGTCTTCAAGGATCTGATCTCATCTCGGAGATCTCGGATGGCTTTGCTGAAATGCAGAGGTGAGATCTGAACGTTGAGCAGACTTCACTATAGGTGAAGGTGCTGGAAGCCCAGCAGGTGCAGAGGCCCCCTGCGGAGGAGGGATGGCGATGGGGAGCGGTGGGGAGGGGAAGCAGTGTGCTACTGCCACCTTGTGGTCACATCTTTTCCCCGGAAATCCCTGAACGCCCTAACAGGCGCTTCAGGGGACTGTAGCCATCCTCCTCTATTCTGGCTGGACACTGAGTTGTGACTGGCAGCGACCCCTGTCGCTTCCGAGCTGGAGCGTGTCACCGTAAGGGCTCCCTCCTCCCCACTCCGTGCTCTCTCTTCTCCTGGACACAGTGACCAGCAATGTTGGAGATGGCGGCTGCTCCACTGGTCTGCATGCCTGAGGGACCAGGATGAACCGCGGCCCCAGCCACGAGTTTCTACGACAGTCTCCCTGCCCCACCAGACTCCAGGCACTCCTCCCAGGAGCCCATTGAATACCACCATCTTTTTGTCCACTTGTCTCAGTCAACTCGGGCTTTTAAAAAATGCCATTCACTGGGTGGCTGGAACAACAGAAACTTACTTCTCACTGTTCTGGAGGCTGGGATGTCTGAGACCAGAGTGCCAGCATGGTTCTTGTGAAAGCCCTCTCCCTGGCTGGCAGTGGTCTCTTGTATTCTCACAAGGCAGGGAGAGAGAGGGAGAGGGAGGGGGGGCGAGGACGGAGAGAAAGAGATCCAGGGTTTCTCTCATGTCTCTTCTTTTAAGTAGGACACTAATCCCAACCATAGGATCTCCACCCCCATAATGTCATCTAAACCTAATCACCTCCCAAAGGTCCCACCTCTTAATACCAGCACACTGGGGGCTAGGGGCTTGATCACAAGAATTTGGGGGAGAACCCGACATTTAGCCGGTAACAGCATCCGTCTGGAGATCCGGTATCCCCTGCTTATTTTTAAAGAATTATGGAAAGTTCAGGCCGTGGGAAGGGGGTGGGGAGGCTCTTCTATGGGATCCTGGAAACCCTTCCCATGTCCGCAGAGTCAGACGCTGGCCCTGCAGCTACTCCGAGTCTGGGCACAGTGCCTTGGGATCCTCCTGGAACATGAGAAGACGAGAGGCTAGTGGGAGCCTCTGGGAGGCTGGGAGCCCGTGTCCCACTCACCTTACTTCCCCCGGGAAACTTTCGCCACAAGCCTTCGAGGTGCTTCTCAAGTTCCAGTGAGCTGAGGCGCTTTCTGCCCTTTCCCCTCAGACGAGAAGCAGTAGATAAGCACACTTAACCACAGTCTAGATTGCGCTTTTGTGATTCAGTGGCCTTTGTTTCTGGTTCCTGGCACAGAGCTCCTAAACCCCTTACTTCCTCAGTGACGGGAGCATATTTTGTGCAAAGGAGGCCACTCTTGATGAGCCTCTAGGTACCTTGGGGATGGGGGCGGTCGTCAGAAAGGCCAGCCATGCAACTAGAAACTTGGAAACTTTAGCACCAGCCCCATTTCTGGGGAGAGGGGGAAAGGCTGGATATTGAGTGAGTCACTCAATGGCCAATAATTTAATCAATCATGCCTCTGTAATGGAATAATGTAATGTGATAAAGATTATTTAAGAAATCTGGTTAGGAACACCTGGATGGCTCAGTTGATTAAGCATCTGACTCTTGATCTCAGGGCAGTGAGATCCCCGTGTTGGACTCCATGCTGGGTATGGAGCCTGCTTGAAATTAGTCAGTCAGTCTGGTTAAAGTATGAAGGTGAAAGCTTTGCCCAAAGTATCACTTTTGTTCCCTGATGCAAGTAGGAGAATGATGCAAATATTCATTCATGACTTTTTACTAAACTCTTCTCTGTTGAAATAAATCTATGCACAGAAGTGATATTTAAACAAGAGTCTTATAAGAGTCTCAAGACTTTAAAAATTGTCACCACATCTGTTGAAAATCACCTTCAAAGAAACGCCTGTCATTATAGTTGGTTTCTCTCCTTGATAATCCATTACCTTGTTGATTTTTCTGTGTCACTAAATGGAGAGACAAGTAAGCCCTGTCAAGACAATTGTCTCAGGGGCATGGCGCTTGTCTCCCAAAGGAATGGTATGAAAATCATAAAAACCTATGATGTGCTTGATTTCTTATTTTCACAAAGAGATTGAAAATGTTGTCTTATTTAAATTAGCATATCTATCAAATACAGTTTGTAGACTTGTAGTTTTCAGATTTGAATCCTGATTTTTAAAAGAAAACTGACAAAAAGAGTGTATTTGAGATGATTGAGGACATTTGGATCCTGGCGGGACATTAGAAGGTATCAAGGAAGGACTGTTAGTTTTCCTGGAATGATACTGCTTTGGTGGTTACATATTTTTTTTTAAAGATTCTCATCTGAAAAAGATAGCTGTGTACTGAAAAATTGGGGGATTAAAAAGATGAGTTCACAAGAGAAGTCACTCAGTAAAATTTAACTATTACTTTATAGCTACTATATATTACTTCTTTGTCTGATTGCTGTGGCTAGGACTTCTAGCACAATGTTGAGTGCAAGTGGTGGGAATGGACATCACATATATATATGTACGTGTGTGTATATGCGTGTGTATATGTTTGTGTGTTTATACACATACACATATATATGTACATACTATATATAGCTCCTGACTATTATTTAAAGTTATTTTTTAGTATGGTTGACACTACTGTTTTCAGGTGCACAACAGAGTGACATGGCTTCTCTCTTTGTTACGCTGTGCTCACCACACGTGTAGCTGCCATCCGTCTCCACGCAGCACTAGCACAGTATCAGGGATACATTCCCTGTGCTCTCCCTTTTATTCCTGTGACTCATTCATTCTGTGGCTGGAAGCTGAATCTCCCTTTCCCCTTCACCCATTTTGCCCATCCCTACCCCCTCCCTTTCTTTCTGGAGACCATCCACTTGTTTTCTGTGTTATTAGGTTTGATTCTGCTTTCTGTTTATCCACTTGTTTTTTAGTTGGATTTCACATATGAATGAAATCATACAGTATTTGTCTTTCTCAGTCTGACCTACTTCACTTAGCATAATACCCTCTAGGTCCATCCATGTTGTTGCAAATGACAAGATCTCACCCTTTTTATGGCTGCATAATATTCGTGTGTGTGTGCATGTGTGTGACTTCTTTATCCATTCATCTATTGATGGACAGTTAGGTTGCTTCCACATCTTGACTGCTGAAAATAACGCTGCAATAAACATAAGGGTGTATATGTCTCTTCGAATTAGATTTTTCATTTTCTTGCATAAACATCCAGTTGTGGAATTATTGGATCATAATGTATTTCTATTTTTAATTTTTTTAGGACCCTCCATACTGTGGCTGCACCAGTTTGCATTCCCACCAACAGTGCAAGAAGGCTCTCTTTTCTCTACCCTTGTCAATACTTTTATATCTTGTTTCATTACAAACATTTTTTTAAATTGTAACCATTCAGACAGATACCTCATCATGATTTTGGTTTGCATTTCCCTACTGATGTTGATGCTGCTCATCTTTTCATGTGTTGGTTGGCCACTGGTATGTCTTCTTTTAATTGGATTGTTTGTGTTTTTTCTGATGTTGGGTTGTATAAGTTCTTCATATACTTTGAGTATTAACTTCTTATCAGATATACCATTTGCAAATATTTTCTCCCATTTAGTAGGTTGCCTTTCTGTCTTGTTGATGGTTTCCTTTGCTGTGCAAAAACTCTGTTTTGATGTAGTCTCAATAGTTTATTTTAACCTTTTTCCTTTCACCTTAGGAGACATATCTAGAAAGATGTTGCTATAACTGATGTCAGGAAAATTACTCTCTGTGTTGTTTTCTAAGATTTTTATGGTTTCAGGTCTCTTAGATCAGGAACAAGACAAGGATGTCAGTTCCCACCACTTTTATTCAAATTGTCCTAGAAGTCCTAGCTACAGCAATCAGACAAGAAAAAGAAGTAAGAGACATTTAACTGGTAAGGAAGAAGTAAAATTTTCACTATTTGCAGATGACATGATATTGCACATAGAAAACCCTAAAGACTCCACCAGAAACAAAACAAAACACCAAACTTGGGTGCCTGGGTGGCTCAGTGGGTTAAGCCTCTGTCTTCAGCTCAGGTCATGGTCTCAGTGTCCTGAGATCGAGTCCCCCATCGGGCTCTCTGCTTAGCAGGGAGCCTGCTTCCCCCCTCTCTCTCTGCCTGCCTCTCTGCTTATTGTGATCTCTCTCTGTCAAATAAGTAAATAAAATCTTTTTTAAAATTTCTTTAAAAAACCCACCAAACCTACTAGAAGGAATAAATGAATTCAGAAAAGTTGCAGGATATAAAATTAATATCCAGAGATTGGTAGCATTTCTATATACATTAATAATGAAGTAGCAGAAAAAGAAAACAATCCAATCAGAATTGCACCAAAAAGAATAAAATACCTAGGAATAAATTTAACCAAGGAGGTGAAAGTCCTATACACAGAAAACTGTAAAACACTGATGAAAGAAATTGAAGGAACGGAAAGGCATTCCATGCTTGTGGATGACAAGAATTGATATTGATAAAATGCCCATAGTACCCAAAGCAATCTACAGACTCAATGTGATCCCTATCAAAATATCAAAGCATTTTTCACAGAACCAGAACAAATAATACTAAAATTTAAATGGAACACAAAGACCCCAAAATGGCCAAAGCAACAAAATCTTCTATCAGGCATAAGCACGGGGCCCTGATCTATTTCCCCTCTACCCCGAAAGGCAACCATAACCTGGTGCAAGTTCATTTCTTTTCTTTTTTTTTTTTTTTAAGATTTTATTTATTTATTTGACAGACAGAGATCACAAGTAGGCAGAGTGGCACGCAGAGAGAGAGAGGAGGAAGCAGGCTCTCTGCCAAGCAGAGAACCTGATGCGGGGCTCGATCCCAGGACCCTGGGACCATGACCTGAGCTGAAGGCAGAAGCTTTAACCCACTGAGCCACCCAGGCGCCCCAGTCTTTTTTTTTTTTTTTTTTTTAAGATCTCTTTTTTTTTTAATTTGAGAGAGTGAGTACGCCTGAACACATGAGCAGGGGAGAGGCAGAGAGAGAGGGAGAAGCAGGCTCTCCACTGAACAGGGAGCCCAATACGGGACTCGATCCCAGGACCCTGAGATCATGATCTGAGCTGAAGGCAGACGTTTAACCCACTAAGCCAGCCAGGCTCCTGGAAATTTTCCTTTTTAAACACTGCTGTAAACATAACATGGGAGCACCTGGGTGGCTCAGTGGGTTAAGCATCTGCCTTCAGCTCAGGTCATGATCCCAGGGTCTTGGGATCAAGCCCCATATCGGGCTCCCTGCTCATCGAGGACCCTGCTTCTCCCTCTCTCTCTGCCTGCCTCTCTGCCTACTTGTGATCTCTCTCTCTCTCTCGATCTGTCAAATAAATAAATAAATAAATCTTAAAAAAAAAAAAAACAAAAAACAACTACACAGAACGTGCACCATCTCAGCCATGTTTAGATGCATGGGTCCATGACGCTAAGTACATTCACCCGTTGGGCAGCCACCACCACCGTCCACAGATCTCCTCGTGCTGCACAGCTAGAACTCTGTGCCCATCAAACCATGCCTCCCACTCCCCTCCCCCAAACCCTGGTTCCACCGTCTACCTTCTGTCTCTACGAATCTGACTGCTCTATGGACCTCATTGAAGGGACTCGTACGGTATTTGTCTTTTTGTGTCTGACTCATTTCATTGAACATAATGTTCACCCCCATTGTGGCAGGTGTCAGAATGCCTTTCCTTTCAGAGGCTGAATAATATTCCATTGTGTGTATAGACCACATTTTGTTTGTCCGTTTATTCGTCAATGGACACTTGGGTTGTCTCTACCTCGTGTACTGTGAACATGGATGGAGAAGTATATCTTTAAGATTCTACTTTCAGTCCTTCTGAATATACGCCCAGAAGCGGAATTGCTAGTCAGTGATTAATTTAATTCTGTTTTCAAGCTGCAGTGAAGCCCCAGAGTCAGGGGTTGTGACTTTGCTTTTTGGTGCCCCATGGAAGGCATGCACCTGCTTCTTTTCCAGTTCCTGTAATTGTATCAACATTTCTTGTCCTACATTTGCTCCTTCCTCATTCCCTTTCTTCCTTCTTAGCTTATGCCCTCCTAATGAATCCCTTTACTGTGTTTCAGTGAGGTTTTGGGAAGAGATATGTCTGCCCCATCTGCATGGTTCTGTGGAAGTTCTTGTATCTGTCCCTAAATCCAGCAGTCCCAGATTCTAAGCTTTACAAAAATTCACTTCTTTTTTAAACTTTGAGTTTTTTCATCCCACAACACCTCACTTAAAATTTCTAAAGGCTTAAATTTCAGTAACATTTAATGGGGTAAAATTAACTTATCAGTTTCAGCCAATTTAGAAAGCACATATAAGCAAAAGGAACAAAAAAATATCGAGCACGATTCTACTACTCAGAGTAAAACACTTTAAATAAACTAGATTTACCTTCTAGATTTTTCCATGTGCACATCAGCCCCTGCCCGTCGCCTGGGTCGGCCATCTGGGTTGTCTCTCACTGTCTACACCACCACTAGATGTAGAATACAGCTCCTCGAGTTCTCCTGAAGAGCCTCCTTCCACCCGAGACCTAATGACAGGGGATTTCACAGAAGAGATTTCACGGAGGAGATAGTTCCCATCGTGTCCTGCCTGCCAGTGAGGGTTCTTCTGTCTTACCTTTTTTTTATAGGGCTGTTGCCACATTCTCCTGGATCCCCACCGCTCCCTGATGCCCTACGGCTTCCCACCTCTTTGCCCTCAGCTCTGACCCCATTGCTGCCCTCAGCGTCCCTGGGACATTACCCAGAAGTTGTGCACGTCACTTCACTCTCATCCTGTGACCAAAAGGGCCCACAGTTTCCTGAAGGAGAGAATTATTGTTTGTTTGTTTGTTTAATATTTATTTGAAGGGATGGGCAGAGGAAGAGGGAGAGAGAGAATCAGACTCCCCACTAAGTGCAGAGCCCAACATAGGGCTCCATCTCACGACCCTGAGATCACAACCTGAGCTGCACCCAAGAGTCAGATGCCCAAATGACTCAGCCACCCAGTGCCCCGAAAGAAATGTAGTTCTTATTCTGGATCACTGGGAGCCCAGGTATTTGCTGTCACTGTGCAGAAGGGGATGATGGTGATTGGGTTCCCACCGGCCCCATCTCCCATGTTTTGCATATTCATGGTTATGCCCTAGAAGTGGGTGACTGACTTCGTGCTTTTGGGAGGACTCAGTGTGTCAAGCCCATGGGAAGTGGCTTGAGAGCATGTTGCAACAGTCATTTCCGGATAGTCTAGAAGACAGAAACGGGTTGTGCAGAGTGGAGGATTGAAACACCAGGGGCAAAGCTGTTCCTGCACGTCCTGGAGTCAAGACAACATCTTGGCTTCTCACCGACAAAAAGACTGACGGAAGATCCTTGGAAGAAGCTTGTGGGTGCCGCCATGATGTCCCAGCTGCTGGCTCTGCTCTGCACTGGTATGTTGTCAGGGGGCGGGGGGGGGCAGCTACTGGAAGGGTGGGGCTGGGCTGCGGTAGCAGCTGGAGTTGGTGGGGCTTGTGGGGTGGGTAATGGTGTGGGGTGAATAAACACAGGCTAGAACCTTCCATTCCCTGAATGCAAATTAGGTGCAAGGAGAGGTGTTGGGTGCTTTACACACATTCTCCCGTTTCCCCAAACTCAGTCATCCCTGAACTTCCCCCATGACATTTTCCTCTATGTACGTGATCGCTGTATTCTTTCCCACGTGATCTTCCTCTTCAAATTTCCCAGGTTTTTATATTATTATTTTTGTACTCAACTCTATTTTAAAAGAAAACCTGTAAAACACTTCTATTAGTAGAAAATCAGTGTCCCTCATCAAAAACAGACCCTGATCACCTCTGGTCCATGGTTTCCTGGGTCCTGTTTCTGAGAAGAGGCAGTGATTCTGGGAAGCCAGCTTCCATCAAGCAGCTGGCTGTGATATTCTTCCATGGGATCCAAGAGAGAACCAAGAACAGAGAAGAGAGACTTTCTCACACAGGCTCAGTGACCCTTCCTCTCCCGTCATTGTATGACCTGAAGTCACCTTCCATCTCTTAGAAAAAGCCTCCCAAATAGTTCTCTTGACCATACTGCATTCAAGGAACCTGATAGTCACAGCTGACGTATGTGCCAGGGTCACTCAGGTTCTAAGCAGAGAAGGTGAATTCAAATTCTGGTCCGCACAGTGCCAAAGACCATAGTTTTCCACTGGTTCATATGAAGGAATCAAAAAGGTCCTATTTTGGGGACATGGGGGTGGAACTGTCTGGAGGGTGCATGAAGGGAGTCGCGATTAGAAAAACCTCAAGAAAGTAAATGAACCGCGGATCCAGTGATCTTAGTGGGTGCTAACAACCTTCTCCTGTAGAGGGCCTCATAGACAGGCTCTGTGGTTTGCGTGGTCTTTGTTACTTACCATCCAACACCTGTCAGGATGGCTCTCACCAAGAAGCCACGAGGCAAGACATGTTGGTGAGGACATGGGGCATAGGGACTCATGCACTGGCGGTGGGAATGAAAACCGGTGCAGCCCTGCAGAAGACCGTATGGAGGTTCCTCAAAAAGTTCAAAGTGGGGGTGCCTGGGTGGCTCAGTTGGTTGGGGACCTGACTTGTGATTTTGGCTCAGGTCATGATCCCAGGGTCATGAGACTGAGCCCCAGGTCAGGTCCTCACTGAGCGCAGAGCCTGCTTGGGATTCTCTCTCTCCCTCTGCCCTTCCCCTATATGCTCATGCTGTCGCTCTCTTTCTAATAATAATTTTTTAAAAAGCTAAAAGTAGAACTGCCATATGATCATCAGCCCCACTTTGGGGTTATATATCTAAAGGAAATGAAAAGAGGAAATTGAAGGGAGGTCTGTGTCCCCATGTTCACTGCAGCGTTATTCACAGCAGCCAAGACGTGGAAATGACCTCAGTGTCCATCCATGGACAGACGGTTATAGAAGATGTGGTCTGTATGTATAATGGGCTATTATTCAGCCACGAGGAGGAAGAAAATCCTGCCATTTGTGACAACATGGATGGACTTTGAGGGTGTGACCTGAAGTGAAACAAGGCAGGCAGAGAAAGACAAATACTGTATGACCTCACTTAGGATGAGTTTGGTCTAGATCTGAAAGTAAGGCCACCAGAGGGGAAAGGTGAGGAACATGCACCTCACCCTTCCTGGTAATACCAATCTTAGACTTTTGAGATTGATTCTGGGGCACCAAAGAGAGGACTCATGGCCAAACCTAACATCAGGAATGCATTTAGGCCATTCCCCAGGGGGCAGACAGAAGCTTCTCCATGCAAAGGACTGAGTTCTCGGGAGCTATTTCTCCCTTCTCATAGGGCAGGGATCTCGCCACCCCCTTCCCTCACTCTCAGTTGACTCAGATGGTTATGCTGTTGTGTTCAGAGAGAAATTGGGGAACTCATCATTTCTGGAACTTACCACGTAAGGAAATGCAAGGCAGCAGGTGGAACTGAAGTTGTTTATCAGCTGGTCTTAAAGGAGGAGGCTCTTCCGGATTATCTGAGTGGTCACAGTGTAACCACAGGGTCCCTAGAGCAGTGAAAGAGGCAGAAGAGGGTGTCAATGCACCAACCACTGCTACTTGTGGAGGCAGAGGCAGAGGGAGCCACCAAGAGGTGTGGGCATCTCTAGAAGCTGGAGAAGGCCAGGAAATGGGTTGTCATCTAGAGCCCCCAGAAGGAACGCAGCCCTGAAGATACCCTGGTTGGAGCCAGTGGGACTTGTGTTGTTGGGCTTTCCTAACCCACAGAATGGCAAGATGAGAAATCCGTGTTGTCATAAGTCACTAAACTTGTGACACCTTGAGACACCAGCAGCCCCAGGAAATTAGCTTAAGGGCAAACCAGCACTCATGCTAGATGGGTTCTCTGGCAGGAGGCTAGGACTGCTGCTGACTGTGATGACAGGGATCCCTTCTCAGCGGCAGCCCCCGGGAGGCCCCGCGGAACAGGCTCCAGATGGGTGCTCGTGGCTCATGGACGGTTCTCTTGCAGGGCTATGTGCTGACCAAGGAAGCAGGGGGACTGACGGTGAGTTCCCTCAGACTCTCCAAACTTCCCGTATCACTTCTTTTTCCTTCAATGGGTTTCCCAGGAGCAGACAAGGGCACCAAACCCCATCCTGATCTCTGCTTCCTTCCAGAGTCCCTTCCCAAGCCCTCCCTCAGGGCCTGGCCCAGCTCGGTGATGCCTCGCTGGAGTAATGTGACGCTGCAATGCCAGACTTCTACCAAGAAAGTCAACTTTGTTCTCAGAAAGGGAAAAGTTCCTTTGGAGTCTGTGCAACCATGGATTTCCACAGATGGGCTGGCTGAATTTCAACTCACTGACCTACAAGCAGGCAATGCTGGAGCGTACACCTGTGACTACTACAGACAGCGGGCCCCACGCACACGTTCAAAGCCCAGTGACATCCTCCTACTACTGGTGACAGGTGAGGAGGGTGCCTTGGAGGGACACAGAGTCTTGCAGGGACAGGTGGGGGGGAGGAACCGAGGGAAGGAGGGGGCAAGGGGAGACGGAGAGACACAGAACAGAAAGAGCCAGGGCTTGAAGGGGAAATCGCCTTCCCGCAGTCAGAGTGGAAAGAGGGTGAGATCAGGGATCTGTCATTTCCCCCACGTGGCAGGAACCCCTGCCGGGAGAACAAGGGTGGGTGGGGGATGCAGGGCTTCTCCCCGTGACCTTGGAGCCCTCCTTCTCTTCCAGGAAGTTTTCTTAAACCTTCCCTGCAAGCCTACCAAAGGGGTGAGGTGACCGCAGGTGACACCATGACCCTGAGGTGCCAGACGCCAGCCAATGTTTATGAGACTATAATGTTTGCTCTACTGAAGGCGGGAGCAGCAGGGCCCATTCAGCTCCAGGGTCCAGTAGAGAAGGAGACAGACTTCTCCCTCCAGAATGTGACAGCTGGTGACACTGGGAACTACAGTTGTGTGTACTTCCAGACCAGTGCTCCTTTCTGGGCCTCCGAGCCCAGCGATCATCTGGAGATCTGGGTGACAGGTGAGGTTTGTACTGCTGGGTGGACCATACCTGGATTACCTGCTGCTGAGATGCTGGGACCTGAGGGAGTGCGGTATGGGCACAGTCTGTCTCCATGAGACTCTGCAGCTTGGAGAAATCTTGAGAAAGAACCAAGGGAGGGCCGGGATTCTGCAGAACAGTATGGAGGATCTTCTGCCAAGATGGAGCTCAGAAGGTGGAGAGGCTGGTTGAGGGCTTCCCACTGTAGGTGGCCACTTGTGCTCTGGGTGAGGGGGAGAAGCCTTCGGGGTGAGGGGAGATCTGTAATAATTGACCCCCCCCCCCAAGCAAATAAGATGTAGCCACAAAACCATCACACATCTCCTGGGCAGGGCGCAATTCATTTAGACTTAAGTGTGAATGACACCTCCTGGGGTTATGTGGGTGGAGATTCTAGCAAAAAGGCATAGGAGGAGGGAGAGAATAACAGAGCCCAGGAGCATCTTCTTGAGAAGGACTCGCAAACTCCAGGAAGATCTGTGTTCCATTTTCATTGGGACTCCAGCATTCCTGCCTTTTAGCTTAGCTGAGTCGAGCTTTTCTCTTCCCGCCAAGCCCTTTCTTTCAAGACACCTGATTTTTTACAAGTTATGGCAAAAGTGCATAAGGTAACAGTTACCACCTCATTTTCAAGTGCACAGCTCAGTAGTAGTGCACCTACACCAGTTGCCTCCACAAAGCCCTTCGTCTTGCAGAACTGAAACTCTGACCCCATCAGACAGCCTCTCTGTACCCACCGGCCCCCAGCCCCTGGCTCCCACCATCCTACATTGTCTCAGTGCATCTGACTAATCCAGGAACCTCACATCACTGGGATCATATGCTACTTGTCTTTCTGGGATTGGCCTTTCTCACTCCAAAATACATTCTCAAGGCTCACCCATACATTCAGCATGTAGCTGGATTTCCTTCCTTATTGAGGCTGAGAATGTCCCATTTTAGGGACAGACCACATTTCACTTACCTTGTCATCAGCTAATGGACATTTGGGTCCTTTCCACCCATTTGGCTACTGGCTTGTCACCTCCTGGCCACCAAGTGGCTATCAGTTCTTCCAGATGTTTATGCAGAAACGGGATTGCTGGATCCCTTCATTGGGAACCCACCATCATACTGTTTTTCCGAATGGCCACACGGTTCTACATTGCGACCGACAGTGCACAAGGATTCTGCTGGTTTGTTCAGGAGGGGGATGTTTCCTGACCCTTGTGTATGAGGGCTATTTTTGATGACTGAGTTTGTCCAGGACAAGGGGAGGAAGAGAGACCATTAGGAACCAGGCCTCCTCCTAGATGGGGGCTGAGCTCCCTAGTCCCGAAAGGATGACCAGTCATATCAGCACAGGGCAGAAAACACAAAAGTTGTGTGTTCCACAGTTTCATGTTGAAATCCTAACACCTAACGGGACAGCACTGGAGGCGGGGCCTTTGGGAGCTGTTTAGGTCAAAAGTGTGGAGCCCTCATGATGGGTCTAGTGCCCTTATTAAAGGAGACCCCAGAAGCTCCCTTGTCCCCTTCTGCCACCCAGAAGAGCCCCGCTCCCACCCGTGGACCATGCTGGCACCCTGATCTCAGACTTCTAGTCTCCAGATCTGTGAGAGAAAGATGTCTCTCATTCACCTGCCCTGCTCCCAGCCTGTGGCATGCCATTAGATCAGCCCAAAGGGACTAAGATGTCTAATGAGGGTGAGTGCTCAGCAAAGCTGTTTGCTACAGAATTATAGAGCCCTGGCCAGAGCAAGAAAATTCCAAGGTCCCGATGCTGATCTGGAGACCATGGGCAGCAGCAGGTGAAGGAGAAGTTTTCTCTCCACCCCAGGGTCAGGCCTCGGAGCCCAGGCAGGGAATTCCACGTGCCTAGGGACCCCTTCCCTGCATCTAAGACCCAGCTACTCTGTTGTCTTCCAGGTCAACGTGAAGGACATCCCTGCCCCCCCCCCCGCCCGCCCCTCCCCCTGCCGCCCCAGGGAGAAGTCAGGTAATCAGGAGAAAGGGAAGACCAGTCTAACAACCACAGCCACTTGACCAGGGACAGCACCTGCCACTTGGGTAGATGGCCCCCCTGCCTGGAAGGCTGTGTACCCTCTCTTGTTTTGCAAATAATTACAAGCGTTTGGATTTTAGCTCGTTAACAAGCTATCTGCCTTCAGATTACTTAGCCTCTGCCTCAGCTTCTGTCCCTGTTGAATGGGATTGATAGTAGCACACACACAAGGGCCTCAGAGGTGAGATTTTGAGGAGTTAATTTACCTAACTCCTTTCTAAACTGCATCTGGTGGACGGCAAGTATCATCTAAGTCTTTCCCATTATTGTCATTATGAACGCCCAGAACTTCTCTCTCTGCATGCCAGAGCAGCTCTGCTCAGAGCTGCACTTCTAGTGGGAGACTTTCTAGGAAACAGAGAATGTGCGTGCACTGCAAAAGCTGATGGCAAATATCTTCACCGTTATAGTGACTTACAAATATCAGTGGAGCATTACATGACCTCCTGAGGTCTTCCAGGGTCTAAAAAGGCCGAGGGTGCCCATCTGTGTCTCTAACTCAGCTCTGTTGCATGTGACAAGGCTAAGCACAGAGGAGATGGTCTTTTCAAGACACAACGCTCAAAGAGACAAAACTGGAAGAAAAATATGGTAGGCTGGACCTGCTCTCTGCAGAAGGCAGAAATTTTAAATAATTTCGGGGTATTCAATGACTGGCGAATCACTTTTTTGGTTCTCTTCTTGATCCTTGGTGTATAAGGAACTTTCTGAGTTTCTTGCGTGATGGTCATCCACAGGCTGCCCCTAGCCTGAGTACGTGAGTGACAGAACGGCTCACCTGGAGGGACCCAGGAAGCTGTCATCACGCCCACTTGCCACCCTTCCCGTGTTCCTTCAGCCCCCATTCAAACCCTGACAATCGTCACCAGGGGCAACAGGCTGAGGAAGACAGGAGGGTGTCATCTGTGGGGAGGGGGGTGTTTGGCACGGAGATGATTGGATACAGGTGCAGGGACAGATTACTGCAAATGGGGCCCAAGAGTTTCCCTCTGGGATTCGCCAGAGCCTTTCATGAGCCCTTCTGGCATTTCTGGTGGTCACCGCTGGGGATGGGGGATAGAGGATGCTCCCCGCATCTAGGAGGTTGAGACCATGGAAGACACAAAACACCCCGGGATGCCCAGGACCCCTCCCCACCAAGAGCCTCTGAAAATTGATGGCGCTCAAGTCAAGCAACCCTGCTCCAGACCCTCTGTCTGGTCTCCAGCTAGACACCAGAGTGCCTGCAGGGATTTTGAGAGTGGAGACCACACTCTCCTCCAATTCCTGAAGCCTCTGATTACTTAAACTATGTGCCCGAGACCAGCAGCTGTTCCAGAAACCACCTACCAGAATACTGGCATCGTTGCCTTCCTTCAAAGTCACTTGCGGTGTTCCAGGTGTTTTTCCCTTTTATTCCAAAGTATGGTTTGTCTCCAGTTTCCCAGTGATTTCTTCAGAGCCAGACCCTAGGGTCCTGATGGTTTGTGGGGTTTACTCACCATCTCTAAAGCTGGAATGAGATCAGTGCAGTCTCTGGTTTGCAGAGAGCAGAAGGCAGCTGGCAGGGGCAGGAGGAGAGAGTGAGTAGACAGGAGGGGGTTGAGTCCAACTGTTCCACTTCTTGATGGTGTGGCTCCGTAGGACAGAGGCGAAGAGCTGCGGGTGATACCACCCGGAACAGAGGACACAGTGGCCTGGAGTGAGCACACATCCCAGGCCTGCTGCCTTTTTTGAAGCATGAGGCTGGGGGAGGAGGTGGGGTCTTCAGATGGTCTCAGGGATGTGCTTCTTCTGCTTTGGTCCACTCGCAGCCAGCACAGCTGTGGATGGTAAAGGCAATGAAGAGTGACATGGTGAGTATCATCAGATTAGTGGGAGTCCCACCCCTGGCTCTGCTACTCACTAGCTGTGCGTCCCCAGGCAACTCATGTGGTCGGCAGGGTAGACTCGTGGAAGAGAGCTGATGCTGAGTCTGGGGGCAGCTGGAAGCAGAATTCCTTCATCCTCAAAGGAGATCGGTCTTTCTCTTTGGGCCTTCAACTGATTGGATGAGGACCACCCATATTATGGGGAATAATCTGCTCTACTTACACTCTCCTGACTTAGTGTTAATTACGTCTGTTTTTAAAAATGAATTTAGTTAAGATTGCATTTCTTTTATTTTATTTTAACTCCAGTGTAGTGAACATGCAGCATTATATTAGTTTCTGGGGTCACCTTCCTGGCAACCGGTCCAGACTGGTATTTGACCAAGTAACTGGGTACTGTAGCCTAGTCAAGTTGACACAGAAATTTCACTATCACACCCGCCACCCGTGAGTCTTGGGGTCCCTGAGTGGGGTCCGGACACTTCCAAATACACTTGCCTTTTCTTTCTGTTCTGTTCCCTAGATAGACCCAAAACTCAGCAAACCCTCCCATGACCCAGCAAGAGACCTGATAAGAATTTCCTTTCTTTTGAGTAATCTGAAAAATACTGCCTAATAGAAGTAACAATCAAATAACAGATAGTCCCATATCCACAGCCTGGAGTTAGACTTGTTTATAGTTTGTCATATTTGTTCCAAGCTGTTTTCTTTCCACAAATAAAGATTTTAAAAAAGAGAGTTCACTTTCCTTCTCAATATTAATCCCATGATTTTCCCCCTTCCCAGTAGAACCTTCTGCCCTGAAGTTCGTGTTATTTCTGTGCATGGTTTTATATATATTTTTTTACTACATGGGCATGCCTTTGTAAATAATGTATAGAGTTTGAAATTTTATTTTAATTTGTTTAAATTGAAAACCTGAATAAAGAATTCTGTCTTCTAGATAAAACTGAAATGAAGCATCCCAAGACGGTGGGAACAGGAATAGGTAAGAGAGCAGAGCTTCCAGGGATATGCACTCATCCACCCGCGGGATGAGACGTCCTTGCGAAGCCACGACTCCATTCCACCCACGAGTCATCCTCCTATCCATTCGGGAGGATGTCTGTCTTCTGGTGGTGCCTGAAGGCTGTGGCTCAGTGCAAGGTCTTTCGAGGTGGGGAAGATCACAGGCACAGCTCTACCTCCTCGGTAGCTGGGCCACTTTGGAAATGGTACTTCAACCCTCTGATGTGCAGCTTCTGCATCTGTAAAATGGGCATCGCTGTCTCTCTTCCAGGAGACCTGTAGGTATGAACATAATGTAGTGAGCTCTCCGGCGCGTGGGTAGGAACTTGATCGATGGTAGACACACTGAGGCACCAGAACGTGTCTCAGGAGACCGCGGGCCCTCTTACCCCTCTCCTCTCCCCAGGGACCCCTGGGATCACCCTCCTTGTCATCTCCATCCTTCTCGTCCTCCTTGGAGCCTTCCTCATCTGCAAATATACCCGGTGTGGTGAGTTCGGGAAAACAACAGCTAAATATTTGGGAGGAAACGGGAGAAACAGAACAGGGAAGGAACACCACGGGGTTGATCCCGTCTCTTTTTTGTCCCCAGGGGCAGCTCCTCAGAAGGTGACCAAACGGTAGGGCTGCTCAGCAGATCCCATGAGCCCTACTGAATGCTTCCTCCATTGCTGCCCTGACTACTCAAGACCTTCTCTCTTCCCTCAACAATTTATGTGGCCCCAACCAGCCCCAGCGACCCTCCCAAGTGTCTCTCCATGTCCTCTCTTCTTACGACCACCCTCCACTTCTCACCCTGCGTTCTTTCCTTGGGTCCTTACCTCACGGACCACACTGACCCCAACCACTTCCCATCCTCAGCTCTCAAGACTGGGCTGAGCACCTGAACAACGTGGGGGCCACAGAGGGGGGTTAGAGTGTGCAGGAAGTGGGGGGACTTTGGTTTACACATGATCTGGCTTGACACCTCCCTCCACCTACCCACAATGATCCCAATGTCTCACTCCAACTACCTTTACCTCCAATGCGACTCAGTTTCTTTCCTTTAGCTCCCACTCTGAGGGACCTGAAGAAGTGTGGACAAGTACTCAGCCTGAGAAAGAGAACGGCGGTGGGTCCACGTGTGTGCATACTTGTATGGGTGTGCTGTGTACGTCCATGTGTGCGGCCTGTGCTCATGTGCGCATTCATTTGAGCGTGCATGCGAGTGTGCACGTGCAGGCGTGCGGGGATCACGTGTGCGTGTGAACATTGTGCGCACACATGCGAGAGCATGCATGTGCGAACATGTGTGCGAGTGTGCTGCGCTGTACATGTGTGGTTTGCACCTTTGTGTGCATGTGGGTATGTGTATGAGTGTTTGTGCATGCACACATATGTGCATTGAGAGAATGTATGTGTGTGGGCATGTGTGTACATGTGTGGTTTGCACGTTTGTGTGCGTGTGGGTGTGTGTATGAGTGTTTGTGCATACACACATGGTGCATGTGTGTAGGCATGTGTGGTTGTGTGTGTGCTGCATGTGTACATGTGTGGTTTGCACATTTGTGTGCGTATGACTCGAGTGTGCATGTGTGTGTTGAGTGTCCGTGTGTGCACATGCATGTGCATGCGTGTGAGAGCACACACGGGTGTAGGTGTGTGCACATGAGAGTATGTACGGTGAGTGGGCATGTGAGTGGGTGTATGTGTGCAGACTTAACTCCCAGTGCCTGGGATGAAGCAACAGTGCCAAGTTTCCCCCTCAGATCTGTCCGCAGCTATGACGAGCAGCTCTCTGGCCTTGGTAAGTCTCCCCTGGGCCATTCCCGTTCTACCCGTAGTCCCAGGCTCTCCGTCACTCCCTCCCTCCGGCTTTGTTAGTGGTTTCCACATCTGCCATCCTCCACCCCTACCCTCACTCTACTGTCCAGGAGAATCTGGTCTGAAATCTTCTGTGGTTTCTCTGACCAGGGAACCTCCATCCCATGACGAGTCCTTTCGGGGAACATTTCCCCCGCCTGACATGGGGTTGATGCTGCTGTTATTATAAACTATCTGTTTCAATCATGGGCCGGTGACCATCCCACCCTGAGCCTCTGTGTCTTCATCTGGGCAAAAGGAACAAGGTGCCGCACATCTGCGAGCTATTTATGAAAATACGGCAGCTGCCGACCGTGAAGTGGCCACGTAGAACAGCCTGGAGTAGCCCTTGCTTTTGGCATTTACACTCCAATTTTTAAAAAATTGTGGCAAAATGCTCATAACACAAAATTCACCATTTAATCAGTACAGTTTAGCGACTGTTGGAGTATTTATTCATGATGTTGGGCAAGAATCACCATCATCTAGTTCCAGAACATTTTCATCACCCCAGAGGAAACACCTGTAAGCACAGTCCGCATGCCCACCCCCTGCCCTGGCCAAGCCCCTGACCACCACTAGCTTTCTGTCCCTAAGGACGGACCTATTCCGGACATTTCATACTAACGCTCTCTCTGACGGCTGTTTGTGTGAATTATCTATGGTTTCATAACCAATCAGCCCCAAACACACGACTGAGGGCAACACTTATATCTCAGTGGGGTCTGCAGGTCGGGAATCTGGGTGTGGCTCAGGCTGGGTCCCACAGCCTGGGATCAAGGGGTTGGCCAGGGCTGGTTCAGGCTTCAGTAAGAAAGCGTTTGTTTCCACACTCACTCAGGTGGTGGCTGGTGGGGTTCTGTTCCTCACTGGCTATCCACCAGAGACCACCCTGGCCACATGGGCCTTTCCATAGGACAGCTCGTAACACAGCAGCTGGCTTGGTCAGCATGAGCGAAAGACCTGAAAATAGGTAGGAACAAGAGGGAAGTCCTGTCTTTCATCACCTAGTCTTGGACACGAAAGCACAGGACAACCCATCCTTTTCACTTATCCCGTTGGACACAGGCATGCCCCTAGGTCCCACCAACCTTCCAGAGGGTAGGGGAATGCACCAAGACTCGAAGAGCAGGAGGCTCTTTCTAACACAGCTATCTACCACACTGCTGTCGCAAATGCTGAATCTTCATCACCAACCTCCTCCCCAGGAATACTTGGTCCTCTTCTCCTTGCTTCCCTTCAGGATAGAGCATCCCTGGTCTCAAGAGCTGAGGAGCCTCACGGAGTGACTTATGCTGAGCTGAACACCAGAGCCCTAAGCGAGCGTCCTTCCAGCCAGACAGAGCAGCCTCTGGAAGCCTGTGTGTACTCAACTCTTAAGGCATAGCCAGGAGACCCCAACAAGGGGATGGATGAAGGAGAGAGGACCCTTGAGGCACTCGATGAATGGGAATCCCTTTCCTCAAATCTCCAATGAAGACGTGTTTCCTTCTTCTAAAAATTTATTTATTTTTAAACGAGAGGCATCATTTGCATGGAGAAAACTACACAGACTTTGCTAAGTAAATAGATATGTATATATATAGGATATTGCTACCTATCCCCTTGGGTATAACCACTGTCCAAATAAAAACAGTATTTCTAGCACTCCAGAAGGCTTCTTTGTGCCACTCTCTGGCTAACCACCCTTCCCCTGAGATCATTCCTTTTTCTGACGTGCATCACCTTGGAGGATTTGGGCCCGTTCCTCGTATGAACTCATACACACGCATGACACCACGCGCACTCTTCCACACGGGCTGCTTCCACCCGAAGACATTGTTTCTGAGGTTCATTCCGGATGTAGTTACTCGCCTTGTTCCTCCTTCGCTTTTTACTGATGAGTATTACTCCATCGTGTGTTCATGCCGCAATTTGTCGATCTGTTCTCTGGTGGGACGACATCTGGGTTGTTTCCAGGCTGAGGCTTCCATGCGTCAGCTTGCACGAACGCTCTTAGCTACATCTTTGTATAACAGGTGCGTACGCAGGCCTTCCCTGGATTATACACAGTGGGGCGGCTGGGTCAAAGAACAGGTGTGTGCCTCATTCCATGAGACACTTCTGAACAATCTCCCAGAGGGGTTGTCCCACTTCCTGCTTCCTTCTCAAGTGCCCAGTGCCTTTCTTGACTGCCACCCTTCTGCTCCCACCCCCTCCTCTCCACAGAACTGCCCCCATAACCCCACACACATCTGTGGGCTTGATGAGCCTCCACTGTGGCCTGTGACCTCCAATCATTCTCACTCCTGGTATCCGTGCCCCTGTGTGATCCCCTCCCCTGGTTTCAGAGACTTGCTCCTAACCGACAGAAGACAGCAAAGGAGACGGGATGTCACTTCAGCAGTTGTGTTGATAAAGGATACACCCACCACCTGGCCGGAAGGCTCCTTCCTGCCTGTTTGGACTGTGCACTCACACGATGATGTGAGCTCCCCGTTTTGGAGAAGCCCCCTGGGCCAGGAACCGAGAAGAGTCTCCAGCCAGGGAGGAACCGACCCCTGCTAGCACGCATGTGGGCCTGCGTTGTATAATAAAGAAGCGGACTGGTCTTTGTCCTTGATTCTTGGGAGGTAATCTCCATGTGACGTGCGTGGAACCTCTCGCATAGCAGAAGCATCTTTGTTCTTTGCGGTGGACGCTTAGTACCACACCCGGGTTTATGTTAGTGAGGTAACCCAGAATGAGGGCTGGTGATGCCAGAAAGACTAATCCTGTGATTACAGGGTTACAGCCTTGACCTCTGGGGATGACAGGGGGCTGGAGACAGAGTTGGGCATGTGGGCAATGAGTCAATCAATCACACCTGTGAGAGGAAATCCTGATGAAAATTCGGGACATTCGGGGAGCTTGCCTGCTGGTGATGCATCCTGAGGACATAGGAAGCTTCGCTTGCTCCCAGACTCTCCCCTGTGTGTCTCTTCAGCTGGGTGGTCCTGATTTGTATACTTTATAATAAAAACTATTATCATAAGTACAGTGCTTTCTTGAATTCTTCGAGTGGTTCTAGCAAGTTCATGCACCTGACAGGAGTACATGACCCTCCAGTATTTTCGGACATCAGCTCAGAGCTGCCGGTGACTTGGGAACACCCGAGCCTGTGGCTCGTGTCTGCAGTGAGGAGGTCTCGTGGGCGCTGCACCCTCAGCCACGAAGTCTGTGCTGACTCTGGGTGGGTGGTGTCAGAACGGCAGTGCAGCTCAGAAGTCGATCCTTCCCCGGCTGAACTTTCAGATCAGACCCCAGCCCTGGCTGAAGTGGTGACTGCAGCCCATGGGGGATCCTGCTTGCAGTGCTTGGGTTCCTGGCCTCACAAACTACGAGATCGTGAAGGTGTGTGGCTGAAGTCACTGTATTGGTGGTAAGGTTGTTACAGCAACAGATAACCAAAACGCTGAAACCCTCATGTGCACCCTCCACATACTGAGCCCAAGACAAGGACGCACCTGCACCACTGCTAGCGGAGCCTCCAATGGTTTTCTGGGTTCCAGAAGCTGGGTCCCAACCCTTGCCCCTGCCTCTCCCACCTCTATGCCTTTGCACAAGGGAACCCACCCCGCTGCCCTCACTTTACATATTTCTAGTTAACTTGCCCCTGCTGCCTGGATTTTACCAAACACGGTTTGGCACACTGGTTCACCTGCATCATGAACTCAGCAAGTTGGTCAAAATGTAAGTGGACGGGGACTTACATTTGTAAGTGGCAGAGACACACTTTGCTACCTAGAGATAAAATCAGGGAGGGCAGGGAAAGAAAATGGGAAGCTGTCATTTCAGACCTTCTGATAATTTCATTTCCTGGCTAAGAGCAAGTCACACACAGCTTTTCCAGCAGACAAAAATGATTTGGGGTACAGAGACTGTGGCCTCATGAAAGTCATGGCAAGTCATGAAGAACGTGGCGCCAGGCCCACGCATGCTGGTTATTTGAGCGTGGTGCTGTGAGATTCATTCCAGCAGGAATTGTCTGAGCTCTTGTGCTGACACACAAATGTACCCCACGACACCGACCTCTGCTCATGGGATGAAACCTACTGGTTAGTAGGGTTGCTCTGTAACCCTGGATCCGAACAGTCCTGGAGGGCTCTGTGCCAGCTTCTCAGCATAATTTACTCATAAACTTTGGCACGATGATTGAAACCGGCTCCTGTGAGACCCTCCAGAGGGCTCTGTGGCTGGGACCAACATCACGCCCATCATGGAATAGGAAACCTCAGCTAAGGACCCGTGCTGGGTCTCCCGGTTCTGGGGGCTTTGCTAGTGATGCCTGCCTCAAGAGAGAAAGTCCATCTAGGAAGTTGTGTGAAAGGAGAGAGATCCTTTTTGCCTGGGGTACACACTCCCACTTCAATGCCAGGCAGCTGCTCTCCTGTATTCTCCGGCCACACTCGGTGTTTGGGTCACACATGCCTGCTTGAGCAATTGAACCTCACTGGCAGAGTCAGCGGAAGAACTGTCAGGTGGGGCACCTGGCTGCTGCACTCAGTGGAACATGCGACTCCTGATCTCAGGGCTGTGAGTTCGAGACTCATGATGGGCAGGAAGTCCACTTAAAAAAAAAAAAAAAAGGAAAGAAAAAAGGAACTGTTTGACTGTAGTCCTTAGCTCTTAAGACAGTGGGCAATGTTGGGGTGCCTGGGTGGTTCAGACAGGGAAGCATCTGCCTTCGGCTCAGGACATGATCCCAGGGTCCTGGGATGGAACCCATATCAGGCTCCCTGCTCAGTGTGGAGCCTGCTTCTCCTTCCTCTTCTGCCCCTCCCCCCTGCTCACATTCTCTATCGCTCTCTGTCTCAAATAATAAAATCTTAAAAAAAAAAAAAAAAGTGGGCAATGTCTAGCAATCTGTCTGTCCAGGATTTTCCAATCTTCTCGACAGTAGAGTACCCTTATGTCTTCTGAGGAACCCTCTAGACTCAAGCCTTGGGCACTTGGTGGGAGTCGCACATTTGACCTCTAATGTCTGAGACAGAGGAGGAGTTGCTGTGAGCCACATCCTTGGAGCTCAGTGTGTAAGAAATATGTTGTAATCAGCAGGACCAACACTGTTTTCAGAACACAGTGTGGAAGGAGGAAGTGAAATTCAGAAAAATCATTACTTCCCACGCTGTTGACACAGAGCAAAGCTGCAGCCAGCCCAGTTCCTTGCCCATCTGCGGACGGCAAATCCAGCAAGGCATCGAAAGCTGACAGGGACGTGCTGCCATGATCTCTAAGCTAGTGACGCTCCTCTGTCTCAGTAAGTATCCGGTGGAAACATGTTGGGACCATAGAAAACAACAGAACTGGTACGAGGTTTGGACTAAGGACAGGAAGAGAAAAGGTAACACCAACTTGGGTTTATCGAGCGAATACTATGAATCAGAAATCTTGTGGAGTGTGATGTGTCTGTCACCTCTGAACCGAGGCTTTAGAAATCTCACTCTTGTTCCAAGTTCATGATTTCTGCCAAATGCCTTTATACCTGTTCTTATTGGCTTAATGAGTTTTGTTTTTCATACAGAGTCGGCTTTTTGTGCTTAAAGTAAAGTGCTTACAATACAAACTCTCCATACTATGAATAAAAATCCAGGTCAAATACAAGAATTATAAAGTAAACACAACAATAAGGAAACAATGTTAAGATACTATAACTACACGCGCTGGTCCTCGTCAGCTTCCGAGCCTGAAACATGCTAGTTCTTTGCTATAAGGGCAATTAGCCACGGGGCACCTGGGTGGCTCATTGGTTAAGCATCTGCTTTCAGCTTAGGTCATGATCCCAGGGTTCTAGGATCGAGTTCTGCCTCAGGCTGCTTGCTTAGCCAGGAATCTGCTTCTGCCTGCTGCTCCTCCTGCTTGTGCTAGCTTGCTCTCTGAAAAATAAACAGTATTTTAATATAAAGGCAATTAGCTACAATCCATATATATCAGACTAGATTCAAGGAGGCTTGCTTTTTCTTTTATTTTTAAGATTTTATTTATTTATGACAGAGAGAGAGAGAGCATGAGCAGGGAAACATCAGGCAGAGGGAAAGAGAGTGGGAGGGGGGAAGCAGACTTCCTGCTGAGCAGGGAGCCCTATGCGGGCTTGATCCCAGGACCCCCGAGATCATGACCTGAGCCGACAGCAGCGGCTTAATCCACTGAACCACCCAGGCGCCCCCCAGTGCCTATTTTTAAAAGATTTATTTATTTAAGAGAGAGTGCTCAAGCGCGTGAGAGAGTGCTCAAGAGCGCGTGCGAGAGTTGGGGGAGGGTCAGGGGAGCACAGAACCCCTCCTGGGGCTCGATCCCAGCACGCTGAGATCATGACCTGAGCCAAAACCAAGAGTCCGAAGCTTAACTGTGCCTCCCAGGGACCCCCATGTACTGCTTTGACTGTCCTTCCTTCCACCTAAAATCATCACACAAAACACAGATGGGATGTATTCCTCATTTGGGGAATACCACTCTGACGCATCCCCCTCAAAAACCCCAAAAATTTATGAAAGAGAACAAGGTTCACTTTTACAAATGAGGAATCGCACTTGAAGAGATTTGCCTCAGACTGCGCAGACTTGCCCCCTGTGCCAAAGGGCAGCCAAATCTCAACCCAAAGCTGTCGAGCCCCAAAAATGTTTCCACTCAACCACGACATTAAACCAAGAGGGACACATGCACGGGGTCCAAGGTATGGAGCACTCGAGGCATGTCTGGAAGGACTCTGGGCTGGAAAAAGCCTGAGGATGTAGAGAGGGGTGATTCAGAATGTCCCCAGTTACAAGACTGGAATTGTACCTCAGAATGAACTGGTTTCCAGAAACCAACAAAGATCATAGCCACATAACGTCAGGGGATGAGGACTCGCCTCCGTGTGGCCCTATGCACTCAGCTTCCTGTTCTGGCCACGGTTCTCTGATCCCAAGACCTCAGGCTCTTCCCCGGAGCGCCCCTGACACCAGAGGCTCGCCTCGGGAAGACACAGCTGCTTGTGTGCAGAGAGAAGACAGGGACACGGCGACCGCCACCGAGTTCTGAGGACTCCGCTCACGCACACAGTCCTTGTGGGGCCTCAGGGAACACATGCCCATCGATGCAACTTCCCTCATCTTTTGGAATTACTTTCACAGTCAGGTTCAAGCATGCACGACCAGTCCCTGCTCAAAAAGATGCTCTTTTCATGTTTGCCATTCCTTGCATCATTCATTCTTCTCTGGCCCAGTGAGACGCTGATTCCACTCCCGCCCGTCCGGAGAGCTTCCCTGGACACACGTATGAGACTTTCTTTCCTTCTCGTGGCTGAGGACTATGCTGCTTATGTATGGGTCCCATTTGATCTGTCCACCTGCCGGTGGTCCCCTGGCTTGTTTCGACCTTTCGAAGGTTCCTGATCTTTCTCACGATAATGAGATTAATCTTTCCTTTTTTTTTTTTTTTTTTTTTTTTTTTACTTTTCAAAAGATTTTATTTATTTATTTGACAGAGAGACGGAGAAATCACAAGCAAGGGGAGCAGCAGAGGTAGAAAGAGAAGCAGGCTTCTTGCTCAGCAGGGAGCTTAATGCAGGACTTGATCCTAGGACCCTGGGATCATGACCTGAGCTGAAAGCAGACGCTTACCCCACTACACCACCTGGCATCCAGGATTAACCTTTTTTCATGTTGTCTTTGAGAAATAGTGAGTGTCTCCTAGTGGACTTCCTATTGCTCCCCTAAGCATCAAGGTTTCTGAGCTGAAGACTGAGATAAGATGAGATGAGACAGGCTGAGCTAAGCTGTGCTGTGCTGTGCTGGGGCCTGCGAACCCATGATGAGTCCCATGTGACCTGAGGGTGTGTCCCACCACCAACCACCCAGCTCTGCAAAGCCCTGAATCCGCTTTGAGCTACCAGAGCACAGGCCATTAAAGGGGTTAGACCCGTGTTTCTGAAAGATTCCTTTTTACCCCATGTGGACCAGTTTTGTGTCTTGGAAGTGAAAAGGGGGATGTTACCAGGTCTTTGTGCTAAAACTGCCTCCCTACCACCAAAGTTCTCTGATCCCAAGAAGTCAGGCTGCCCCAGAGAGCGTTCCTTACATCACCTCCTACATCCCTCACAACACCTCCCTCAAAGGCACTGGAACCTGAGTGTCTGGGCGAGTGCAGGAGAGGGCTGATGGAGGAGGTTTT
Source organism: Mustela nigripes (assembly GCF_022355385.1). NCBI lineage: Eukaryota > Metazoa > Chordata > Mammalia > Carnivora > Mustelidae > Mustela > Mustela nigripes. Next base: position 696,381 of record NC_081573.1, read on the forward strand.
GCAAAAACTCCAAATTTTCTTTTTTAAAGATTTTACTTATTTGACAGAGAGAGATCACAAGTAGGCAGAGAGGCAGGCAGAGAGAGGGAGGAAGTAGGCTCCCTGCTGAGCAGAGAGCCTGATGTGGGGCTCGATCCCAGGACCCTGAGATCATGACCTGAGCCGAAGGCAGACACTTAACCCACTGAGCCAGCCCCAACTCCAAAACCCACAGGCCTCAGAATGCCCCATGAGCCAAGAGCGCGCCCACGCGGACTTCTTGGCCCTGACCACAATCCCCCCCCGCAGTGTCCATGCCATCGGGAATTTATTCAGATGCCCACTTCTTCTGGACATCTCACACAGCCCAGAGACATCCTGCATCCCTAAGAACTTACAGGCTCTTCCAGGGTCGTCCGCAAGCTCGTGCCCTTCCCTTGCTCTCCACCACAACACGAGGCTGTTGTTCACAGATGGCTCTCACCTGCTGTGCGGAGAGAAGGGGCTCCCACTCCCAATCAGTGCGGTCCGTCAAGAGGGCACAGGCTCTGTGCCACGGGTTCCTCTTCTTCTTGATCAAGCATGGCAGGAGGAATGAAGATCTGGGCTCCCAGGGTTTTCGTGCTCAGAGAACAGGCTCAGCCCAGAGTTCGGGTCATGCTGCTTCCCAGGCACGGGGCGTGGGGACCTCTAATACCTTCGGGTGTCCACCGACGTGTGCTCTGCCCACCTTTTTCCTGTTTCCATTCTCTGTGGATTCACTGACTGCGAGAGTTTTCAATACCCTAAACACACCCATTATGCTCCCCATGTTATTGTAGCACATTACACATATATAACATTTATCCTCTTAACTTCCTGTGTCTGGTTGGTGGTACTTAATGCATTCACAATGATGCGCAGCCTTCACCCAAAACCTTTCATCATCCCCAACATAAACTCTGCCTTCGTTAATCGAAAAGCATTCTTCTTCTCTTTGTCCCCAGCTCCCCTGATAACCTCTGTTCTATGTTCCATGAATTTGCCTATTCTAAGTACTTCGTGTAAGTGGAATCATACAATATTTCCCCTTCTGTGCTTGGCCGATTTCACACAGAATAATGTTTTCCAAGACCACTGGTGCTGTGGCATCTATCAGAATTCCATTCCTCTTTATGGCAGAATCGTCCTCCCCTGTCTACAGACCACACACCTGGTCTCTGTCCAGGTGTCTGCTGGTGGATGCTTGGGTCTCTTCAACTTTGGGCTCATTATCACTTTTTCAAAACGTGGAGAGTAATATATTGTTTTTTAATTTTTATTTGACAGACAGAGATCACAAGTAGGCAGAGAGGCAGGCAGAGAATGAGAGAGAGGAGGAAGCAGGCTCCCCGCGGAGCAGAGAGCCCGATGTGGGGCTCGATCCCAGGACCCTGGGATCATGACCTGAGCCGAAGGCAGAGGCTTTAACCCACTGAGCCACCCAGGCGCCCCGTGGAGAGTAATATTTTTGATTGGTCCATGCAATTTTAACACAAGGGTAACTTCCCCCCTTTTCACAAACAAAACAAAAAAACGTTTCAAAAAGGCGAAAAAAAAAAAAAAAAAAAAAAAAGTAAATTTCTTAGAAATCGTAGGTCCAACCAAGTATCTGTGGACTGAGAGCAATTTCTCTCTTCTGGTAAATTCTGTAAACAGGCTTGATGTTATCTTTAATGAGATCTTAGAACTCAGGCCAAACTCTAACCACCACAACTGGGCAATATTGGTGGTGCCCGTGAGGGTCAGAGAGGCACATGCCCCCCATCACTTGCAAGTCTCTTTCTACGCCAACAGATTTCGAACAACTGTGCTGCAGCCTTGAGAAATGTTTTTCTAGGTTTGGTCACTCAGGGAAATACTTGTATCTCCCGGGAGATTTCGCAAGTTTGGTGCTTGAATCCTATCCCAAGTGATTGGGATTCAAGGCTTTCATGCTTTGGTCTGGGCCCTGGGATCTCTAAGCGCCCCTGCCCCCCAGGGGAGCACAATGGGCAGCCAAGGCCAGGAACCACTGAGCTTGGATACCCTACAGATGGACCCAAGTGTGGGACAGCGGAGGAGGCAGGTTCTCCCTGTTCTGGGATATCCACGGGGATTCTCTGAGGCTTGTTTTAGAGGACAAAGCAATAACCTCTGTCCTACTTGGAGTACCAAAAGATGGAAAGAGATCATGGCAAAGATGGGATCAGAAACTCACTAGATTAAAGGCTGAGGCTGACTTAACTGGCCTTGTCCAGGGACAGAGGTCTCTCCATCTCTGAGCCAGCCCCGACTCCCAAGTGGACGTGGGTGACCTGGTGAGGTCTGGAAATGGAGCTGGCCTGGCGGGAGGAGGATGGGGAAGATAGGGAGATGCTGCATCTCGTCACATCCTCGGAGAAGCTGCGTTTACACGCGCATCTCATCAGCCCATTAGCGTGCGTTTGCTGAGGTCCTACGGTGTGCCGGGACCTGCACAGATGCTGGGCACGCTGAGGGGAAGAACACAGGCCCCGCCGGCCAGCTGCTCACAGGGAGTGACATCCTGTGGCTCCCGAGGTGCGAGGTGCACAGCTTCTATGAGCTTAGTTATAAACTGTCACTCGCAGCACCCAGCAGCCTTCGGCAGGGGCTTCTCCCAGCTCATGCGAGACTGTCAGCAGACCCTCGGTGCCACTCAGGGTCTCGAACAACTTCAGAGGTGGGCTAGGCTCCCACTCCAGTCCTGTGCTCCCACATCTTTCCCACGGTTCCTGCCTTCTACCCCCCAAGGGTGAGGTGCGGGGAGTCCAGAGACTGTAATACCAGCTCAAGAGAAACGCAAGATTGAGAGTGGTTCACAACGGAAGCTGCGAACAGAGGGATTTATGGACATCTGTGGAACCAGGACAAGTCCTGGGGCCATGGGAGGAGCGGGGTGCACAGGAGACCTTCTGGGAGAAGCGAGGAAGGAGCCGAGAGCAGAGCTGGAGCCACAGGCCAGTGTGAGGAAATGAGAAGCCCCAGAGGCCTACCTCAAGGGTCCCTTCTCAGCGGCAGCCCCCAGGAGGCCCCGCGGGACGAGCTCCAGGTGAGCATTCGTGGCTCATGAAATGTTCTCTTGCAGGGCTATGTGCTGGCCAAGGAAGCAGGTCGATTGACGGTGAGTTCCTTCAGACACTCCAAACTCCCCGTATCACTTCTCTTTCCTTCAAGGGGTTTCCCGGGAGCAGACAAGGGCACCAAACCCCATCCTGATCTCTGCTTCCTTCCAGAGTCCCTTCCCAAGCCCTCCCTCAGGGCCTGGCCCAGCTCGGTGATGCCTCGCTGGAGTAATGTGACGCTGCAATGCCAGACTTCTACCAAGAAAGTCAACTTTGTTCTCAGAAAGGGAAGAGTTCCTTTGGAGTCTGTGCAACCATGGATTTCCACAGATGGGCTGGCTGAATTTCAACTCACTGACCTACAACCCAGAGATGCTGGAGTGTACACCTGTGACTACTACAGACAGCGGGCCCCGCGCACGCGTTCAAAGCCCAGTGACATCCTCCTACTACTGGTGACAGGTGAGGAGGGTGCCTTGGAGGGACACAGAGTCTTGCAGGGACAGGGGGGGGGGAGGAACCGAGGGAAGGAGGGGGCAAGGGGAGACGGAGAGACACAGAACAGAAAGAGCCAGGGCTTGAAGGGGAAATCGCCTTCCCGCAGTCAGAGTGGAAAGAGGGTGAGATCAGGGATCTGTCATTTCCCCCACGTGGCAGGAACCCCTGCCGGGAGAACAGGGTGGGTGGGGGATGCAGGGCTTCTCCCCGTGACCTTGGAGCCCTCCTTCTCTTCCAGGAAGTTTTCTTAAACCTTCCCTGCAAGCCTACCAAAGGGGTGAGGTGACCGCAGGTGACACCATGACCCTGAGGTGCCAGACGCCAGCCAATGTTTATGAGACTATAATGTTTGCTCTACTGAAGGCGGGAGCAGCAGGGCCCATTCAGCTCCAGGGTCCAGTAGAGAAGGAGACAGACTTCTCCCTCCAGAATGTGACAGCTGGTGACACTGGGAACTACAGCTGTGTGTACTTCCAGACCAGTGCTCCTTTCTGGGCCTCCGAGCCCAGCGATCATCTGGAGATCTGGGTGACAGGTGAGGTTTTGTATGATTTTCTTAGAGCATTTTAAAATTTTAATTAATTTCTTAATTAGTTTGTTCTTATTTTGACTATTTTATTGGCTTTCTTGAGTTTTCTTGACCTGTAAATGACTTACAACACTGTGTTAAAGTGTGCAACATTTTTTTTTTTAAACCGGAGAGCATTTCTTCTGTTCTTTCCGATTCCTGTTTCTCCTTCACCTTCCTGATCATCTCCTTTTTAAACCTCTCCTTTCCTACTTTAGAGTCTTTGGCCTTTGTTACTTGGCCTTCTGGGAGACTTTCTCAGCTTGCTCTTCCAAACAACCCATCCCGCCCCCACCAGAGCCTCTTCTGCCACCCTGGGCGTCCCTGAGAGCTGTGGTCCGTCCTGCTGATGGCAACTTCAGCAACTAGAGCAGAGGGCAGTACCTTTCTCACTCTTAGAACACGCTGCTCCCCGGCCGCCTGCTGTCATGACACAGCTGCAGTATCTTCTAAACTTGCTGTGGGAGGCTGCGCCCGCATCCTCAGCCTTGTGCATGTTTGTGTGTGCGCTGTGGTCGGCGAACGTTCTGTAGTTAGGACGCAAGGTCAGGGTGGGCAGTGCCGAGAGGTGCAGAGGGCATTCTGGGCCTGGCGGCGTCCTCCCGGGCCTCTCTCCACGGACTCTGTGCCCTGGGAGGATTGTTGCTGATGGGTTCAGACTCGAACTCTGCACTCCTGGCGTGTGTGAGCTGGAGAAGTCAGATGCCGGTTCCCTGGGAACCAGAGCCAATGGTGAGCCCGAGCTCTTCTTGGGTGAAGCTGAAATGAAGCATCGGTTGTCCCGATGCCCAGCTACTAAGCTGGAATTTTTTTGAGCTCACTGGCTGCACTAAGTCTTTCCTATGAGGAGGGGTGCAGACGCAGCCCCTGAACGACTTCCCTTTTCTGTGCGGCGGTGGGTTTTGGGGTTGCTGCTAAGCCTGGTTCCTACTACGAGGAGGGAGAAGGGGAAAGGGCAGTGCGGGAGGGTGGAAATGAGATGACGAGCAAGGACAGGAAGGGGGAGCGGTAAGGCAGAGAGACTGGGAAGGAGACCAGGGAAGAGCCACTACAACTCTCCGGAAATCCCACGTTGTGTTGAGTGACGACAGTGTCGGGAGGTAGAGCTGAGCACTGACCAGGAAGCACCAGCGAGTGCAGGACAGTTACACCCGACAGGTCCACGTGAGAAGGAGGAATGCTCCTTTCCAGCTGCTGCTCATCCTCTCCTCTCTCCCAGCTCCACCAGGGGCCGAGTCGGAGGACTACACCTTGGGCAACCTCATCCGACTGGGTCTGGCTGCCGTGATTGTGGTGATTTTGGGGGCTCTCGTGGCGGAAGCCTGGTGCGGCCAGGAGTCTCCACGTGGATCCACATAAAACAGCTGAGCGCCTCTCTTGTTTGGGCTGGTGTCGCGGCACGGGGATCCCTCAACACCAGACTCCACCATGGGACTTCTTGTGGTTCTCAACATAGACATAGACGTCATTTTGGGTGGGATAGTTCTTCATCACAGGGGACTGTCCTGTTCATTGTGGGAACACTTAGCACCACTTCATGTTTCCATTGAAGAGCAGTTGAAGCCCCAGCCATTGTGGAAGAAGATAGCAAGCAAGTTCTATCGTGCTTTTCCCAACACCCCTAGATGTGGAGGATGGGAGTGGGGGTGGTGTTGCCCTGGTGGACAGCCTGTGTGAGGAGGCCAGGGAAATAATATTCTTCCTCTTCCTCCCTCTCCTGGCCTCAGGTCTGTACTGCCCACATGCCCCTGGCTGCCCAGGAAGGATGAGCACTGGCGGGGAGCCCTGCGGATTCTGAGTCCCATGGAACCTGCACTCTTCGCTCTATGAAGAACCACTCGTGGACGAGACTTGGCTTCCCTCTGCTGCAGCTTCGCCTGGGGCAGAGGACAGGCTGGAGCCTAAAGATGCACCTCATAAAATTGGAGGACCTAAAAAAATGCTTAAAGCTTCAGAGTCAGGCTGGGTAACCTGTGTCGTCACTTCCGTAGGAACTGTCATTCCACTGAGAAGTGGGGAAAACACTGTTTCCCGCGTATCCATTACTGACTCTTCTCCATTCTCTATTTCGTGCTTCTGGACCAATGAGTTGGGTATTTAAACTTCCATACTCATCGCACATGTCTTTTGACTTTGATTTCCCAGAGTCCCAACATTCCAGCTCATTTGGGAGACTTCCTCTCAGTTTCGTGGCACTGAGCTGCCCCAGAGGTGCACCCGCATGACTCATTTCCTGGTGCAGCTGTAAAATGTTCCACAGTATTTTCACGTTCAAGATCTGTTGTTTGTCAATAATCTTGTTCTTTTTCACAAATACCCCTTCTTACTTTAGAGCTGGTATTGCCTCCCTTACAACCCGAGAGAGACACTTATAAAAACCCAGCTCTGATCAGAGTAGAAATGGTTCTTGTGGATGTAATTCTTCAGTGCGTCTTCTTCCCTTCAGTACGCCGGCTTTCCGCAGATCATGGCTGAGCCTCCTTCGGGGTGCTGGAGGCAGGAAGGAGCTTCTCCTGGGCTGTGTATCTCGTGGCAGGCTTTCTCAGTGTGGACACTCGGCGAGGCTCAGGCAGCAGTTCAGTATTTCTCCCCCTTCGACCCAATGAGTAGTAAAACTCAGGGTTCCTCCTGGGTTCCTCCTTGCATTGCTATTGGTCACGAGTGGTTGAAAAGGACAGAACTCTGGCTTTACAGCCGGCACAGGCCGGCACACCGGATGCCAGCTGCTCGGTCTATAGCTGCGTCTTGCCGCAGCCTCCGGCCACCTTGGCCATGCATGGTTCTTGATGTGCCCATTCCCTCACATGTGACTGCCCATGGCTCCTTCAGATTGTGTCTCCTCTTCCGTCAGATCCTACTTTTACTTTGAAATCGTCCAGTTCCCAGGAAGTTGCAAACTCAATGCAGATACTGGCACCCTGGACCCAGTTTCTCCGATGGCGCCGTTGTATGTCCACCACAATATGAAAACCAAAGAGTTGACCCTAGGACAGCGTGTAGGGTTCTAGGCCATTCTATCATGTTTAGATTCATCTGGCCACTGGCACAATCAACATACGGCCACAGTCTCTCACCATGAAGATGTCTCTCACCATGAAGATGTCCCTCACTGTGTATCTTACTATCACACCCTACCTCTCCCCCTAACACAACTGTGACCATGGGCTTTAAAATTTTGTCATTTTCAGAATGTTCTACATCCTACTACCTGTTTTTCATTTCCTCAATGTGGGCATGACACAAAAACTTGTGGGTCACATAAGAGGAAGGAAGGGAAAAGCTGGAAGAAAGAGATCACTGCCCACACCGAGCTTCCCTCCGTCCTGTTGGTGACCACAAAGCTGAAGAGGGATCCTTACAGCAAGCTGCAGGGCCAGGGCCATGACTGTGGCGATTAGTAGGAACTTTGGTAAGTTCCTTAAGATGAGGGTTCAAGTTGAGGGTGGGGTTCCAGAGGAGGGTGGACTGACAGACTGAGAGACATGAAGAATGCAAAAGAAACAATGCCAGCTTGTGTTTACTGACTGCCTCACACACATTAGGACCCACGTTTGAGTTTTCTCCAACATCCACATATATACATTCCACATTCGTGACATACGCTGTGCCTAGATTACCTTCACTTATTTAATGATTTACTGACAGTGAGTCAACATTTTTTCTTTAAATAAAGGTATTTATTTGAAAATAGAAACTACTTAGCAATAGTTTAATAATGCAGGGTCACCACCTATGTTAATGCAGGGAATTAACATAAACATAGAATACTAAGGAAAAACAGAAAATGTTAGGACATTTTAGCCTTTTGTGGTTGTTATGCTTCTGACCCAATGGCTGACCACTTCCTAGCTATAAAGGGTGATAAGCCAGAGAGAAAGCTGTTCTAAGTCCACCATAAATGGAACTTCTCCCCTTGATGGGATCAGAAGGGCTTGACTGAAAGGGTAATAACTTTCCGATGCTGTGACCAAAGCTATAGGGCACTGTGCCACCATGTGGCCTAAAATCACTTCCTTGGGCACCTGTGGTTCATACGCCACCCTGAGGGAAATACCACTCTGACCCTTGCAAACAGTCCTGTGTGGTGGGAATTAGGCCCAGGGGTTAAAGAAGGACCCTGAGACTGACAGCTGAGGGTTCCTGCTCAGGGCCACACAGAGAATGAGCAGAACAGGCAAAATGCAAGCCCAGCCTGCCTGCCTCTAACGTCATGACTACTTCCACCAGCTTATAACAGGAAATTAAGATGGATACAAGTATGGTGTCTTCAAAACAGAAATGTCCTTGGAGTGACTGAACACATGCTGACAAGGGGAAATTCTAGAGACATAAAAGAGGATTAGCTCATCATGGCAGGTGAAAGACCAGTCACAAAAGGCCACATGCTACACGATTCCATTCATATGGAAGTCCAGAATAGGGAAACCCACAGAGAAAGTAGGTTAGTGGTTGTTTAGGACTGCAGATGCTGGGGGAAAGAAATACAGCAGAAGTTGAAAAGTAACGGGGTGTCATTTTGAAGCCATGAAAGTGTGTTAAATTTGACTATGTGAAGTTTGCACATATCTGTGAATGTAGGAAAGCCCATAAACTGTGTAGTCAATATGCAAACTATATGGCATGTGAATTACATCTCAATAAAGTTGTTTTAAAATTTCCTGGGTGTGGGGAGCCTGGGTGGCTCAGTGGGTTACGCCTCTGCCTTCAGCTCAGGTCATGATCTCACGGTCCTGGGATCTACCCCGCATCGGGCTCTCTGCTCAGCAGGGAGCCTTCTTCCCCCCTCTCTGTCTGCCTCTCTGCCTACTTGTGATCTCTGTCAAATGAATAAAGAAAATCTTCGAAAAAATAATTCCTGGGTGTGGAACAGGGATGCCTGTTTGCAGGTGCCAAAACCCCTCATTTCCTCAGACAAGGACAGCTGTGGTTCTTGGCTCATATTTGGGCACCATGACTATAGATCTGAGTTCTTACCACATTTCTCTGAACCCTAGACTCTAGGATAGTCTATAGGGCTCTTTACTTCAGAACTCCACCTTGGGAAAATGAAAAGTATTCTTTTTTTAAGGCTTCTATTTGTGTTTCCAGGAGAGGAAGAATCAGGTGTGTGTCTTCGGAGCCTCCATGCCTGCACATGCTGGTCGAGTGACTCTGAAATACATCCGTGGTGCTGGGGCTTGGATTCCTTATCCACACAGTGAGGGAAACAATGACCGTCTGCAGGCCCACTGCAGTGACTAGAGGCTGTGCATGCACAGGAAGATTACTGTTACTCCCATGGCGGAAGGAATCCTGCCATCCCCCTCCCTGGCTCAGGCGCTATTTCGGCTGGAAATCCCCCACAGAGAGCTGTCCATCATCGGTGAGTGAAGCAAGCATGTCCCTTTGCTCTCCTCTGTCCTTGACAGAACGTGTGCCCTGTCATCCGGCTCCCAGGCACCCGACCCTCGTGAGGTAAGACTTCTGAGAGTGTCTCCTCCCATCCCTGTGTAGGTGACGTGCAGAGCTGACATGAGACAACAGTCAGACATGAAGCCAGGTGGTCAAGAGCGTGTCCAACCAACATGTTCTTCCAGCGATGCTGGCTGAAGCCCTCAAGTCTCAGAGGGACACCCAACTTGGGAGGTTTGGAGGGTCCCGGTGCCCCCTCAGCAGTGTGTGCAGGAGTGCGTGAAGACAGGTGTTGAGCAGGCAGGAACTGAAGAGGTCTGGAGGTTTCAGAACCCTGAATGGTCCTTAGCTGGGAGATGGCACACTGAGGGAATTGAATTCTGGTAGGAATTCACTTAAAATTACTTCATGATGCTTTATGATGATATTTGCCTTTTTTTTAACAGTTTTTTTTAAAAGATTTTATTTATTTATTTGACACAGAGAGAGAGAGAGATCACAAGTACACAGAGAGGCAGGCAGAGAGAGAGTGCGGGAAGCACTCTCCGCTGAGCAGAGAGCCCAATGAGGGGCTTGATCCCAGGACCCTGAGATCATGACCTGAGCCAAAGGCAGAGGCTTTAACCCACTGAGCCACCCAGGCACCCCATGATGATATTTTTCTTAACTAAGTTTAATTTACAGGTTAAGCTGGGTTCTCACTCCCAAATTCCTCCCTTTGCTCTGATTTTCCCAACAACTATGAGCAACTAAAAGTACCTTCAAATTCTTTGACTCTAAAATAATCACACTCGCTCCCACAGGTAATCCTACTTCATCGCGAACTCTGCTCACTTTGCTCTGTGCACTTGCAGGAGGTTGTCTGGTGCAGGCCTACCATCTACCTACTTTCAGCAGTATCGGAAGGGGCACATATCCTGCTCAGTGGGGAAGGGTCTGTCCTGGGAGCTCCACCCATTCTGCAGGGACTGGGCAGGAGGGACAAAGGTTCAGGCCCCCAGGGCTTTGATGCACAGGGCCCAGGGGTCCAGAGGTGTAGGTCAATGCTGCTTCCCATGTGCAGCTTCCAAGTAGATTCAGGTCTCCACACGCCTCTGCTGTCTCTGTAGTTGTCCTTTTTCCATTTCCTGGTTCCTCTAACTTTGCAACATTTCTTCACATACCTCAGCACATGTCCACTACCTTCCATTTTCTCAGACTACAGATTAAATTTGCATGAGGTATGCATGTGTTTGCACCTAAAAGTCCTAATAACTTCCCACTTTCCCCCTGAAACATCTCAAACTGTTCCTCCATACAGGAGAAATAAAGGAAATTTCTGTTCTTGGAATCACATGGATAACTAAACCCCTACTCCTCCTTGTTAACATAATATCCTTACTACAATAATATTCAGGTATAGGCATGATGTCAATTTCTAGGCAATTTTAGCACTCAGGCCAAAGTATCCTCCCCGCACAGATACTCCACAATGATAGTATCACCCTCCTCTACCCCAAACTGCATCTAATCTAGCCACTTATTCTACAGCCTGCGTTACATGTTCTAAATTGCTGTACCTGAGAGAGAAGGCAGTAACCGTGGGGAAGACTGGTGATGGGGTCTGACTCTAGCCACCTCCTGCCATTAGTCAAGGCCATCTGGCATAAAGTGACCAGGAATCTTCTCCCTCAATAACAGCTTATATCCCATGGGTGATTCCTTTACAGGGCTTTGTCCTGGCCAAAGGGATACAACAGACGGTGAGTGTTTTTTCTTATTTAGATGCTACTTGTTTTTTCATCCGAAATTCCCCCATCCTTCCCTTCTCCTTTAAGGGGAAAGTAAGGTGTGTGCGTAATCTGACCTGCGCTCTACTCCTTTCCAGGGTCACTTCCCAAGCCTTCTCTCAGTGACTTGGTGGGTGGTATCTCCCAAGGGCAACGTGATTCCTGAGTGCTCAGCTCTCACCAGGAAGGTAAAATTTGTTTTCAGAAAGGAAAGCTGCTCCTGGATCCCATGCAGCTACCCAGTTCTACGGGGATCTACAGCTAAAATCTACCTCTTTAATCTGAGTCAGAGTGATGCCAGGGAGTCACCTGTGAAGATTCCACGGAAAAGGCCCCTTTCAGACGCTCTCCAGCCATACCCCTGTACTGATGGCTACAGGTGAGGAGGGGGTGCATTAGGATGACTCCAGCCCTCCAACACAGGCTTCCTTGACACAGAGAACAGAGCAAGGCAGAACTAACAGAAGACTGGGAGATAAGGAGCTCTCAACCTCCTTGCCCCGCATAGAAAAACAGAATAATCCAGAGTCTGCACAGGGCCCAGGGTCCGTCCAGAGGTGCAGGTCAATTCTGCACCAGGTGGGAGTAATTTCCAGAAGGAGATTGAATCCACGCCCAGGTGGGAGTAATCAGGGGTCAGCCATCTTTTCTCCGATGTGACAGCTCCCTCCCAGAAGTTCAAGGGAAGGAGAGAAATGAGGATACCTCTAACACTGTTACCGGAAGTGACCTTCCATTACCGGAAGCAATCTTCCACCACCGGAAGTAACCTTTCCTTACAGGAAGTGACCTTGCCTTACAGGAAGTTTGCGCAAACCTTCTCTCCAGGCCCTTCGGAGGCATGAGATCCCGGGAAGAACCGTGACTGTGCAGTGTCATGGGCCAGACAATATGCTCGAAAATGTAATGTTTGTTCTCCTGAAAACAAGTACCAGAAAGCGTGGATAGCACCAGCGACCTGAAAGACAAAGGAGACTTCTCCCTTAGGAACGTGACAGTCAATGACACTGGAAACTACAGCTGCGTCTACTACCAAAGGCTCCTTTCTTGGCCTCAGACCCCAGTAAGCACCTTGAAATCTTGGTAAGGGCAAGGTTTTATGTGATGTTAAGAAAGATTTACTTTTCCAAAGATTTTTATTTATCTGATACATAGAAAGGGAGGGCACAAGTGGGGAGCAGCAGGCAGCGGCACAGGGAGAAGCAGGCTCCTCCCTGAGCTGACAGCGTGATGTGGGGTTTGATCCCAGGATCCTAGGATTGTGACCTAAGTCGAAGGCAGAAGCTTCAGGGACTAAGCCACCCAGGCACCAGATTTTTTTTTTTTTTTCAGCTTAACAGTTTTCATTTTTTTTTGCACCACACCCAGTGCTCCATGCAATCCGTGCCCTAATAATACCCACCACCTGGTTCCCCCAAACACACACACACCACCACTTCAAACCCCTCAGATTGTTTTTCAGAGTCCATAGTCTCTCATGATTCACCTCCCCTTCCAATATCCCCCAACTCCCTTCTCCTCTCTAACTCCCCATGTCCTCCATGCTATTTGTTATGCTCCACAAATAAGTGAAACCATATGATAATTGGCTCTCTCTGCTTGACTTATTTCACTCAGCATAATCTCTTCCAGTCCCGTCCATGTTGCTACAAAAGTTGGGTATTCATTCTTTCTGATGGAGGCCTAATACTCCATAGTGTATATGGACCACATCTTCCTTATCCATTCGCCCGTTGAAGGGCATCTTGGTTCTTTCCACAGTTTGGCAACCGTGGCCATTGCTGCTATGAACATTGGGGTAGCAATGGCCCTTCTTTTCACTACATCTGTATCTTTGGGGTAAATACCCAGTAGTGCAATGGCAGGGTCATAGGGAAGCTCTATTTTTAATTTCTTGAGGAATCTCCACACTGTTCTCCAAAGAGGCTGCACCAACTTGCATTCCCACCAACAGTGTAAGAGGTTTCCCCTTTCTCCACATCCCTTCCAACACATGTTTCCTGTCTTGCTAATTTTGGCCATTCTAACTATTGTAGTTTTTTTAAAGTCTTGAAAACAGAGGCTGAAGAAAAAACAACAGAGGCTATTGGGTCATCAGGTTTTTAAATTACTCGGGCAATTCTAGATCTTTTAAATTTCCATGTACATTTTAGAATCAACTTGTCAGTTTCTACCAAAGGCTACTGGGATCCTGGTTGGGCTTGTGTTTATGCTCTCTATCACTCGGAGAAAAGGGACATCTTAATACTGAGTATCTGGTCCAGTACAAGTTTGTATCTTTATTTAGACTTCTCCAATTTCTCTATCAGTGTTTGGCCTTTTTCACACTACAGGTCTGGCATATGTCAATTAAATTTCATCCTTAGGTTTTCATGCTCATTGACATGCTCTAAATGATACTGCCTCCAGATTTATTACCTGCAGTGGTTCCCTGCAATGTGCACATCAATAGTAATTTTTAAATTTTGTCACTGAGACATTCTGCTATCTTGCCAAGCTCATATATTATTTCATATAGCTTTTTATAGATTTCTTAAAGTTTTTTACATATTCCATCATATTCTTTGTGACTAGAGACAGTGACAGTTTTCCTTCTACTTCTAATCTGTATACTTTGGGGGGGCGCTAATTTATCTAGTTAGAATATCTAGGATGCTGTTGAGGAAATGAGTGAGCATGACTATCCTTGCTTTTTACATGATCTTACAGTGAAAGCATTCAGTTGTTCACCATTAAGTATGCTATTACTTTAGGTTTTTCACAGATGCCCTTCATACATCTGAGGAAGTTCCCTTCTATGTTCCTGGTTTGCTGAAACTTCATGCCTTATAAAAATGAAATCAAAGTGTATCAAAGATTTGAATTTAAAATGTTAGAAAACGTTTGAAAGAAAACATGACAGAAAATCATCTGGATCAAGGGTTTGGTGAAGAGTTAACAGACACGACCCCAAATCACAACCCATAAAAGAAAAACACAGTAAGGTACATTGAATCAAAATTGAGTCACCACTCTGCACAACTCAGAAGGGGATCAGAAGACAAGCTATAGTCTGGGAGAAAAAATTTGCAAATCCTGTATTTGACAAAGGCCTTTTATCTAGAATAAATCAAGAACTCTCTAATATCAACAGTAAAGAATTTTTTTTTTTTTTAATTGGGACCTGTTTAATGGAGACAAGAGTTTCAGTTGTGCAAGAAGAGAGCTCTGGAAGTAGATGGTGTTGGTGATTGCACAGCAGTGTGAACATACTTAGTATCAATAAATTGTACACTTCAAAATGGTCAAGGTACTAAATATTATGTGCACTTTACCATAATAAAAATATTGGAAAAAAATTAGAATTAGAGAATGGCGAGGTGCCTGGCTAGCTCAGTTGGTAAAGCATGGGATTCTTTTTTTTTCCCCCAAATTTTTATTTGAACCCTATTTAGTTAACATACAGTGTAATATTGGCTTCAGGAGTAGAATTTAGTGATTCATCACTTACATACAACACCCAGGGCTCATCACAGCAGGTGCCCTCTCTAACACCCACCACCTATCTAGCCCATCCCCACCCACTTCCCTCCATCAACCTTCAGTTCATTCTCTTTCAGTTTATTATGGTTTATTATGGCTTCCCTCTCCTTTTTCCCCCAGTCCCTGCATGTTCATCTGTTTTGTTTCCTAAATTCCACATCAGAGTAATATGATCTGGTATTTGTCTTTCTCTGACTTACTTCACTTAGCATAATACATTCTAGGAGAGCATGTGATTCTTGATCTCAGGGTTGAGTTCAGGTCCTATATTGGGTGTAGAGATTACTTAAAAATAAAATCTTGGGGCACCTGGGTGGCTCAGTGGATTAAGCCTCTGTCTTCGGCTCAGGTCGTGATCTCAGGGTCCTGGGATCCAGTCCCGCATCGGTCTCTCTGCTCAGTGGGGAGCCTGCAGTTGCTGGTCAAGTTTCTGAGCTCAGGGTGGCTCACCTCTTGTCAGAAGGAAGATTAGCAAGACACGGAGGTGCCCACCCCTTAACGTGACTGGAAGTTACCGAAGTGCCTTTCTGATGCGTGATCAATACTACAGAACGCAAGGTCACTGCATCCCCTCAAATCATCCCACAGAACACCCATGGCTCTTCTCTTGTGCTGCAGGAAACACCACTCTGAGCAATGTCAAGTACCCTCGGGAAGGGACTCAGACCCGCAGGGATAACGAGGGCCTGCAGCCTGAGAGCCGAGGGCTCCTGCTCACGGTCACACAGAGGAGCGGCACAGTCAGCATTCAGACCCAGGCCTGTCTGGCTCCAGAGTCCCTGCTGTCTCTGGCCAGCCACAGTGGGACATTAAGAGGAATGCGTGTATGGGGTCTTCAGAGTGCAAGTGTCCTCAGACGGAGTGTACAGACGGGCAGTGGCTCATCTGCGGAGGTGACACAGGAGTGGGTCACACAAGCGTAGGGAGGCTCTCAGGACGTCTGGCCTCTCGAGTCTGTCCGTAGGCACCACAGAAGCCTGGTGTCCCCAAGGCGGGTGGGTGTGATCACCAGGCAGTGGTCACCATGGCCCAGCTCTGTCTTCACCATGTTCCTCTGATCCCGATACTCCAGACTAGATCGAAGAGCCCCGTCTTGGGAAGGTGAGCGGGGTCCACACTGAAGCCGCCCACCTGTGTTTCCAGGAGAGGAGGAATCAGGTGTGCACCTTGCAGCCTCCACGCCTGCACATGCTGGTCGAGTGACTCTGAAATACATCCGTGGTGCTGGGGCTTGGTTTCCTTATCCACACAGTGAGGGAAACAATGACCGTCTGCAGGCCCACCGCAGTGACTAGAGGCTGTGCATGCACAGGAAGATTACTGTTACTCCCATGGCGGAAGGAATCCTGCCATCCCCCTCCCTGGCTCAGGCGCTATTTCGGCTGGAAATCCCCCACAGAGAGCTGTCCATCATCGGTGAGTGAAGCAAGCATGTCCCTTTGCTCTCCTCTGTCCTTGACAGAACGTGTGCCCTGTCATCCGGCTCCCAGGCACCCGCCCCTCGTGAGGTAAGACTTCTGAGAGCATCTCCTCTCATCACTGTGTAGGTGACATGCAGAGCTGACACGAGACGCCAGTCAGACAAGAAGCCAGGTGTTCCAGAGCGTGTCCAACCAACATGTTCTTCCAGCGATGCTGGCTGAAGCCCTCAAGCCTCAGAGGGACACCCAACTCGGGAGGCAGTGGAGGGTCCCGGGGCCCCTCAGCCGTGTCTACAGGGGTGCGCGAGGGTGTTGAGCAGGCAGGAACTGAAGAGGTCTGGAGGTTTCCGAACGCTGCATGGTGCTCAGCCGGGAGACGGCAGGTCAAGGGCACCGAGTTCCAGTGGGAATCGCTCAGGACGCGCTTCATGATGCTGAGACTCCTTCCTTAACCGAGACAAACTGGACCCTCGGTCCTCAATCTGTCCTCTGCCCTGATCCTCCATATCGCTCGGCCGCCACTCTGGTGTCCACCGCCCTGTCCGCTCCCTTTGCTCCATCCATACTGCGAGCCCTCCACCCTCACACAGCTACAGCCAGAGCAGCACACCCACCCCCACAGCACGGTCACTGCAACGGGGACCAGTCCACCTTGGGGCTCCACGTGTCTGCAGGCACTGGGCAGGAGGGACAGGGGCCCAAACCCCAGGGCTCTGGGACACAGAGGCCGGGCTGTCGGTTGGGGGTCCTGCTTCGTTCCGAATGTGTCTTCCCCACGCCTGCTTGCCGGAACTCACAGACTTGCCGGCATCTGTGCTCTTGGGAGCTGGGAGCTCCCTGAGATGTCATCACTTTACATTCCTTCTCCAGGAACTTCGAGTTCTCCGTTTCCTTGGAGTCCATCCCTGGAAAGTTCCCACATTCCCTGATGGTGTTGCTTGCTTCCTCAGGCTTCTTCCAGTGGGGCTGTGCCGGGACACCTCTCCCGGCCCCTCTGGGCTGGCGCAGGTGGGCTCTCCCCTGAAGGCAGCTGTGGGGTGTCTGAGGTGTGGGTGATAGCAGGTCTCTCATGGGACTGGGTCTCGGGGCTTCCAGCCGGGGAGGGGGACGCAGCAGCAGCACAGGTCCTGGGAGGACAGGGCACGTCAGCAGCTGAGGCTCCTGGGGCAGGTCCCTGCCACAGGGACAGCCCCAGTCCCAGGGAGCCCCAGCGGCTGGGACTGTGGACTGTCAGCTGGGATTGGCCTCGGGTGAATACTGTGGGGCTCATGGGGGTGAGGCTTGCTGGGTTCCCCCGTGCAGTGCAGCCCCTCCAAGGGGATGTCCCCCCCGGGGCCCAGCTGCTCTGCACTGGGGGACACAGGGCTGCAGGTCGAAGGCTGCCCTCACTTCTCCACGTGACCACACCTGCCTGTTGCGCTCTCAGCACTTCTGCTGCCTCTTCGCTGCAGTCGGAGATTCCCCAGAGCTATTTCCGTCATCTGTAGCTGTGTTTTGTAACTGTTCTTGTTTTTGTGGGGGACCCGAGCGTCGGGGCCCCCACAGCCCACCATCTTGCTGATGTCACCATCTGCTCTGGGAGTTTCCACAGCCCCCCCCGGGGAGCCCCGCGTGTAGCCAGTGTTGGAGCATACCCCACACACAGCTGTTGTGTGGGACAGTGTTGTGTGGGACAGGGGAGAAACACGGTCTGTTCCTGAGACCTGTTTTAGGGCGCTACACAGGGAGCTCTGTCCTGCTTGGAGAAATAAGGGATGAAAATACATAACAGAAAAGATGGGCTCAGAAACGTTCCAGCACAAAAGGCTGCGGTTGTCCTCACTAGCTCCTTCCCCCGAGAGGACATGCTGCACCTTCCCGCCACGTGGAGGTGGGTGATGACGGTGTCACCCTGGCACCGGGAGGGAGGAACAAGGGCAGTTGTTATAAGTTTGCACTGTCTGAATGAACAGACCATCTACTGGGTGGAGACTTCTAGATGGTGCCAAGAACACAGTGAGATGAACGGACAGCTGTCACCTCTAAGAAGATTATGACTGAGTCGAGGACCCAGCATCACTCGGATTCAAAATGGAGCCAGCGTCTATCTGGAAAGTTCTGGCATTTTCTGCTGAGGATTAGGACAGGACTGAAACAGCCCTATGACTTTGCATCTTCTACCATCTTCATAAAGTCTGAGCTGTGCTTACCCGGGCACCTCGCCAGCCAGTCAGTGTGTGCTCACGGGGGTCCTACTATGGGCCAGGGCCTGTGTGGACACTGGGCATGCTGAGGGGAAGAACACAGGGTCCCAGCCCTCCAGCTGCTCACACAGAGTGATATCTTCTGTCTCCTATGGCATGAGGTGCAGACTTTTACAAACTCGAAGATTTTATGACCCACTCGCTTCTGCCTTCATTATGGGGGACACTTTCATTGCAGAGCAGACTGTCTGGGGGCTTCCAGGCCCACCGAGGCTCTGCATATCAGCAGGAGTTAAGCTGGTTCGACAGTCTCCTGCACGATCCTGCCTTCTTCCCTGGGGGATGGGGAGTCAAGGAAATTGACTCTAGCAGCAAACGTTAAGAATAAGGGTCCTTTGATAGAGGATGTGCATGGAAGAAGGGCTTGTGGACATCTGGGGAACCAGGACAGGTCCTGGGGCCGTGGGAGGAGCGAGCTGCACAGGAGACCTTCTGGGAGAAGCGAGGAAGGAGCCGAGAGCAAAACTGGAGCCACAGGCCAGTGTGGGGAAATGAGAAGCCCCAGAGGCCTGACCTCCAGGGTCCCTTCTCAGCGGCAGCCCCCGGGAGGCCCCACGGGATGGGCTCTAGGCGGGCGCACATGGCTCATGGACAGTTCTCTTGCAGGGCTGTGTGCTGGCCGAGGAAGCAGGGGGACCGATGGTGAGTGTTTCTTGTGGATACCCTCCTCACCATTGTTTACAGCCCTGAGGCTTCTTCTCTAGCTCTTGTCAAGGGGCAGAGGATTCTCCTTCCTCTTTTTTTTTTTTTTTAATTTTATTTATTTATTTGAGGGAGAGCACAGAAACAGGGGGAGAGGCAGAGGGGGAACAGGCTCCCTGCTGAGCAGAGAGCCCAATGCAGGACTTGATCCCAGGACCCTGGGATCATGACCTGAGCTGAAGACAGAAACTTAACTCACTGAGCCACCCAGGCGCCCCATTTTTAAAAGATACAAACGTCATATGACATCATATTAGTTTCAGGTGCACAACAGGAGCCAAAATTTGTATATATTGGGAAATGACCACCACAATAAATGTAGTTAACATCCACACCACACAGTTAACAATTTTTTGGTTGCTTTTTCTGGTTATGAGAACTCATAAGCTCTACTCTCTCAGCCGCTTTCAAGTAAGCCCTACACGGCTGGTCACTACAGTCCCCGTGCTGCTCGCTAGAGCCCCAGGACTAGCTTTGTAACTGGAGATTCGGAGCTTTTGGCCCCCTTCGCCCGTTTCACTCGGGCAACCATCTATCTGTTTTCTGTATCTCCGATTTCTTTCCTTCTTTTCTTCCTTTCTTTGACACTCCACATGTAAGTGATGTCATAATAAATACAGTATTTACGTCCCCACGTCCAATTATCGTAGTGTAATACTTCCAGACCCATCCACAATGACACAAGTGGCAATATTTCCTCTTTTCTGTGTAATATTACGTGTAATATTCCATTACACAATTACCCACACCAAATTTTCTTTACCCATTTGCTCATCAGTGGTCATGTTTTGGCTGTTGTAAATAATGCTGCAGAGAACACGGGGGCGCAGATGTGTTTCCAATTCATTCAGCTGTATTCCCAGTAGTGGGGCCGCTGGATCTAGGGCAGATCTACTCAGGACCGCCCGACTGTTCTCTGCAGCGGCTGCCACTCCTTACCCTCCCAGCAGCAGCGCGCAGGGTTCCCTGTTCTCCTCATCCTCGCCGACACCTGCCATCTTGTTTTCTGGGTGAGCGCCATTTGGACAGGTGCAAGGTGACATCTCATGAAAGAGCTCGCTGAGAACCGGCGAACTCATCAGATCCAGCCCCAGAATCTGCTTTTTTCCAGGGACGCTCCCCAAGCCCTTCCTCAGCACCTGGCCCAGCTTTCTGGCACCTGCCGAGGATGACCCTATGATGCTGGACTGCTATCAGGAATGCAGAATCCACTCTCAGCAAGGGAGAATCCCGCTGCCCTCTTGAGTCCATGATGTCCGTGGGCCATTCAGGAAGGATGGCTGAAGTCCCCCTCGTTAACCTGAGTCAGCCAGACTCGGGGAAATAAGCCTGCAGATACTGCCAGAGAGAGGTCCCGCGCCAGTGCTCCCCAGCCACAGACGTCCTTCTCGTGGTTCCAGGTGGGAAGGAAGCATCCCAGAAAGATCTGGTCTGACCCATCCGGCCCTCCCACATCAGAGGATGAAGAGGGACTCAGAGGAGAGGACAGTAAGTGGTCTCTCCCACGGCAGGGCTCGAGGTCAGCAGGAATGGTCTGAGGACACTGGTTTGATCAGGGATTAGCGAACGGGAGGTCCTGATTCCTCGACAAGGCTTTGCTTCCAGTTGGGCAAAGGTGCATCTGGAATTCTTGGCTCACACGCCCTGAGGAAACACCTTTGAGGACACCAGGGATGACGGGGACCCTCTGCTTCTCCCCGTCACTTCTAACCCTCTTTCTCTTCCAGGAAGTTTACCTAAACCTTCCTTCCTGACTCAGAGAGGCTGATGGTGACACCAGGAGAGAACGTGACTCTTCAGTGCCAGGAGACAGACCTCATGATGGCATCTGTCACGTTTGCTCTGCTGAAGCCAGGTGCTCCTGAGCCTGCTGATGTCTGAAGACCATCGGGAACATGGCTCACCTCGCCCTCGGGACTGTGAGAGCCAGGGACGGTGGCAGCTACTGTCTACTATCAAGCCGAGGCTCCTTTCTGGGCCTCACAGCCCAGCAACAGCTTAAAACTGTAGGTGAGAGGTAAAGGGAGGACGAATTTATAATTAAATAACCCTAACCCCTCACTGTTGTGCCCTGTATCCTTGCCATGGTCATGTCCCTTACGCAAACACAGGCGCAGACAGAAGCAGACACAGTCGGATACAATGTTGCTCTGGACTTTGCGGTTACTTGCTGGATCACTGAAGAACAGGAAAAAATGAAACTTCTCACTTTTACCTTCCCTTATTCCTCCTCTGATGCCTTGCCCTTCTCCACGCAGACCCAAGTTTCTGATTCACATCACCTTCCCTTCACTGAAGAACTTCTGGTAACACTCCGTGCGAGGCAGGTGTACCAGCAACAAATTCCCTCAGTTTCTGTCGGTCTGAGGAAGGCTTTACTGCTTCACTTTGAAGGACAAGGTCTCAGGGTCCAGGATGTTAGATCAGCATTTTATTTCTCTCAACACGCTGACATCCCACAGCACTGTCTTCCCAGGTGGTTCCCAGGGAGTCGGATGCGAGCCTCACTGTCGCTGCTGTACAGCCGAGCCCTCTCCTCTCGCTTCCTTCAGGATTCCCTCTGACTTTCTACCTTGAAAGGGTATGCACAGAGGTAGTTCTCGGGCTTTATTTCCGATGTTTATCCTCCTTGCTGTTCTCTCAGTTTCTTGGATTGCGGTTTTGTGTCTGACATTAATTTGGAGAAAATTCAGCTGTCATTTCTCTTATCTCTTGTGTTTCTCCCTCTCTGCTCATGTTGGTACCTATGACGTGCGGGTCACACCATCGTCCACAGCCCTTGGACCCTCCATTCTGGGTTCTTCCCAGCTGGTTTCTGCTTGCTTCCTGGGTTCGGAGGCTTCTGCTGGCGACTCCTCAGGCACCGATTTCCTCCCTCGGCCGTGCCCATCGAGGCATTCTTCGTTTCTGGCACAGTGTTTCTGGTCTCCAGAGCTTCTTTTGGAGTCTTTCTCGGGATTTCCACCTGCTTGCTTACACCGCCCATCTGTTCCTGCCTGCTGTCTGCTTTACCTGGGGCAGCCCCAGCATGTGAATCAGGGTGGTTTTAAGCTCCTGAGATGATCCTTCCAACATTTCCGCCGGATCCGCATCTGGTTCTGCTGCTGCTGTGTCTCTTCCAACCGCTTGTTTGGCTTTTGGTACACCCTGTCCTTCGCTCCTGATGGCCAGCCACAATGCGCCAGGCAAAGGAACTGCTGGAAACTGGCCTTTAGTGACCTGGTGCTGAGGGGCTGGGAGCCTTCTAGGGTCCTGGGATCATGGCTCTGGCTTGCAGGAACCTGTGCCCCTGGGCTGTGACCCTCACAGGGCTTCTCAGTCCCCCTGCTGTGGTGGGACATGGTGGCCAGAGCTGGCTAGGGTTGGGTGTTTCTCTCCTTCCAGGTCACTTAGGCTCTGATCAGACCCCAGGAGGCGAGGCTCAGTATTTCTTTCTTTTCTGTGTAATATTACGTGTAATAGAACTCTGCTTTATTTCCAAGTAGATTTTCCCCTCTCCCCACAAGAAGCAGAGGGGGATTTTTCTTGGCTCTTCACCAGAAGAACCTGACAGAGCTCCAGGAGGTGAAACTCCCAGACCCCAATGCCCGAGCCCCTGTGACCAGCTCCCCGGAGTTCCTAACTTGCAGACTTGTCCAAGCCAAGTATCCCTACCTGGCACGGGTTCCCACGGAGGTTTCGGCTTGTGGGATCTTGCTCGGCAAACTGTGATTCTCTGGACTCCCAGGTTGGCTTCTGAGAGCCCCGCAGAGGGCTGCTCTGTGACCTCATTGCCATTTCAGATCCAACAAGAGTTAGAGACTTCTCAGTCTGTTCTGCTTTTTACTCTGTTACCGTGGAGTGACGACTTCCATGCTCAACCAGAAATCAGAAGCCAAGACCTCTGTCATCTCGATCTGGGGAAATCCTTAGTCAGGGACTCTGTCTTGCTTAGGGACCAGGGCCTCCATCATCAGAGAGGACACACACAAGAGCACTGTCTCTTCAGTCTATTGTTCTCAGCACCACGCTGGGAGAACAGAGGCCCTGGGAGCCAGCACGAGCTGAGACACATTGGAAGGGACCCTTGAGCACAGAGTGGGAGGCAGGACAGTGACTTTCTCCCCCACATGACCCAACCTGTGACTAGTAGCAATCTCTGCCTTTGGGGGTTTGAGGATTTCCCCTTTCACCATCCATTCTCCTCCTTGCATTATTTGTTCCCTGTCATGATGCAGCACACGCAGAGCAGACCTCTTCTTTGGCCCTCGCCAATGTACATTTTACATATTTTGAATTGATTATGAATTTTAAGAAAGCATTGTCCTAGAGGCCATGGTATATAATGCATTCTGTGTCCTGGTGCTTCTGTTTCTGTTCCCTGATGACTCCAGATGGCAGCTCACTGACCAGCAGGCACAAGCGGGCTCTGAACATGACAGTCAGAGTAGGAGGGAGGGAGGGTGCTCTGCGGTCAGGGGTGAGCGCTTGTCTCTTTCCATTTCCTCAGATATGGCACCAGGAAATCACACCAAGATTAACCTCCTCCGACTGGGTCTGGCGGCCCCCTTTCTGATTGTTACGTCCTGGCTGAAGCCTGGCTTCCACAAGGAGCCTCTGCGCAGACCCAAGTAAACAACTGAGCACCCCTCTTTCTCATGGGCTGTCCTAGTGATGGGGGGGGCATGTCAACACCAAACTTTCCTTGTGGGGACCTCCTATGTTCCTCAACAGTGGCATGACTGGCATTTCTGGTGGGATATTTCCTACCACATAGGACTGTCTGGTTCATTGCAAGAACATTCAGCATCTCTTGCATCTCTCGTTCAAGCAGCTGAAGCCCCACTCACTGTGCTGACAAGCCAACGGACACTCCCATGCCCTCTCACGCATCCCCAGATTCAGAGGAAGTGTGTGGGATACAGTTCCCCTGGTGGAGAACCTGTGTTTGGAGGCCAGGAGAAATCATATCTTCTTCTTCCTCCCTCCCCTGACCTCTCTCTGTCCTTCTCCACCTTCAGACCCCACAGCTGTTGAGGGGAATGATGGGTGTTGATGAAGTTGGACCCACTGACCGTGAACAGTTTCCAGTAGAATGCGCATTCTCACCTCTGCTGAGAGCCACTCCGGGACTAGATGACGGTCTCCTCTTCTGTACTCCTCACCTGGGACAGAGAACAGGACAGCACCTAAGAATTCATCCCACAAATGATCACTTCATGCAACGCCGAACACTCCAGCACTCCTGTTGTTGCACCAACAGGACATGCCACTTGGGTCCCACCCCAAATGTCCATACACAGACGAACCTTTTTCTGGGATCATTACTCTAGCTATTTGCTGTGTCCTTCTTTCGCATTTTCCTGATAGCGAATGATACTGAGTGTCTGCTCATGTACTACTGACCTTTCTAAAGATGTTTATTAAAATACAATCAACATATAATGCTATACTAGCTTCGGGCACACAACACACTGATTCAACGATTCTATACACTCCTTGATGCTCACCGTGGTAAGCACAGTCACCATCGGTCACTACACGACCTTTATTTTAATTCCCGATAAAGTATCTGATTAAATATTTGCCCATTTTTAATTGGATTATTTGTCCTCTTAATACTGAATTGCAAGAATATATACATACTCGGGCCACAAGTCTGTTAACAAACACCTACTCTACCCGTATTTTTTCTTATAGTTTGTGACTTGTCTTTTCATTTTTAAACCTCTCTTAAAGAGAAGTTTTAAGTTTTTGATTAATCTCACCAATTATGAATTATTCTGTCCTCTGTGGTTCGAGTTTTTGTGTCCTAAGGAATCTTTGCTTAACTCAAGGTCACAAAGATCTTTTTCCTACATTTTCTTATGTAACTATTATAGTTTCAGACTACATTTACATCTTAATCTTTTTTTCTCTAAAGATTTTATTTTTATTTATTTATTTTAGCAAGAAAGTGTGCGCATGCGTGGGAGGCAAAGAGTAAGAATACTTGAGTTGAAGTCTCCTCCTTCTAGGACTGCGTGTGTCTGTTCCCGAAAGTTCGCAGGTGGAAACCTTAACCCCCCAATGTGATGGTGTTGGGAGGTGGGGCCTTTGAGAGGTAATTAGGTCATAAGGATGCGGTCTTCATGAATGGGATTAGTCTCTTCTTATAAGAGTCTCTTTTTATAAGAAAGATGATCTCTCTTCACCATGTGAGCTTAAAGGGCAAAGGCAGCCATCTATAAACTGGGAAGAAGGCGCTCACTAAGAATCCCGTGTTAGCACCCTGGTCTGGGACTTCCAGCCTCCAGAACAGTGGGAAGTAAACATGTGCTGGTCGGGCCACCCGGTCTGTGGTCCTCCGTTAGGACGGCCTGAGCTGACGGACCCCTGCAGGTGGGACAGGGGAGGAGTGCAAGTCCTCCCTTTCTTGGAATACCCACTGGGATTCTGTGGTTTTAGGTCACCAAGCAGTGAGCCCTGTCCTGTTTGGAGTATCGGGGAATGAAAGGAGACAATGGAAAAGATGGCTTCAAAAGCCTTTCCCCGCCAGAGCTAAGGCTGACACACGCATTTCTCTGCGAGGACAGGGTTATCCCCATCTCCGAGCCAGCCCTTCTCCCCTCAGGTCGGCGTGGGTGACTATGGGGTGGTGTTAGAAGTGGTGCTCACTTCGCGGAGGAAGATGGTGAGTTCTGGGGACCTGGCATCTTTTCACATCCGTGGAAAAATCTCTGAGGGGCGCTCCCACTGGGCATCCTCTCAGTCAGCCACTGTGTATTTGCTGAGGCCCTACTGTGCACCAGGACCCCTGTCCACAGATGCCAAGGTTCCCAGCACAGCGTCCCTGCTTTCTGGGCGAGGGACATCCCACCTCCCGTAGCATGAGGACATCCACTTCTATGAACCTGCTCGAGACTTTACAACCAGAGGGATGTTAGCATCCTGGTGACAGCAGTCAGTCCGCTTCTCGCTCCCTTCTGAGCACAAATCCACGTCCTTATGTGAACGGAAGCACCTCTGCACAGCTCATTGGGACGCCAGAGACCCATCCCCGTGCGCACGGAAGGTGGGTGGCTTCACTGGAAGAGGGGGGCAGCGAAGGGCGGGGTGACAGTCTGCAGCCTGGCTGCCGCTCCTCAGCAACACCCCCATTTCGGAGGAGGTCTCTCTTCCGGGCTCCTCTGCCTGCCCAGAAGGAGCTCCGGGATCCCCGCTTCGAGGACCCCCCCTACAGCAGGGACACACCCGGAACAGCAGTGCTAAGCACACCCCTCCCCACTCTCAGCCACCCCACCTCTCCCCCAAACTGCTTCTTTTTTTTTTTTTATTAAATTAATTTATTTATTTTCAGAAAAACAGTATTCATTATTTTTTCACCACACCCAGTGCTCCATGCAATCCGTGCCCCCTATAATACCCAATCTGCTTCTTCACAGGCTCCCAGTCTCGGTTGGGAGGCAGTGCTGCCAAGAGAAACTGAGATGGGTGCCCTGGCGCCACCTTCTGGGAAACAGAAGAAAGGATGCTACCAACCAGCGTGTTGAACCCTGAGAATCAAAGAGAGAAGGTGCTCCCTCCTTCCAGGGCGGGGGCAGAGAGCCTTCTCACCAAACACGGAAAAATCACGGCAGCATAGCATCACGAAAAGCAAATGACAATTTCCCAATAACCAACGAATCCAAAGACAATACTGAGATCTGAGAAAGAATTCAAAAGAGCTGTGGTGGGGCACCTGGGCGGCACAGGCCATCCCGAGTATCTGACTAACTCTTGCTTTCAGCTCATGTCAATGTCAGGGTCTTGAGACTAAGCCCCACATCTGGCTCCGTGCTGGGTGTGGAGCCTGGTTAGGATTCTCCCTCCTTCTCCCCCTGGCCTTTTACTCCCCACACCTGCAGCTCCACTCTCTGTGCTCTCTTAAAAACAAAACAAAAAAAACCAAAACTGAGCACATGGCTGGCTCAGTGGGTGGAGTGTGCAATTCTTGATCTTGGGGTTGTGATTTCAAGCCCCACGTTGGGCATAAAACCTACTTAAAAATAAAATTTTTTTAAAAAGTGAATTCAAAAGAGCTGCGATGAAGACATTCAGTGAGCTACAAGAAAACTCAGGAAGTCAGTACAATGAACTCAGGAATAAAATTAATGAACAGAAGGAGTATCTTACCAAAGAGACTGAAATTCTAAAAAAGAGCCAAACAGAAATTCTAGAGCTGAAAAACTCAATAAATGAGATGGACACTACATTAGGAAGCACTGGAAATAGAGCAGATCACCTGGAGGAGAGACCCAGGGGCCCCAAGAACTAAGATTTTTAAAGCAAATAAACCGTACAGGAGGGGCGCCTGGCCAGCTCAGATGGTGCAGTGTGTGGCTCTTGATCTTAGGATTCTGGATTTAAGGTCTACATTGGGTTTAGAGATTACTTAAAAAAATAAAATAAAATCTTTTTTTTTTAAAGATTTTATTTATTTATTTGCCAGAGACAGAAAGAGAGAGAATACAAGCAGGGAGAATAGCAGGCAGAGGGAGAAGCAGACTCCTGGCTATGCAGGGAGCCCCATGTGGGACTCGATCCCACGACCCTGGGATCATGACCTAAGCTGAAGGCCAATGTTTAACCAACTAAGACACCCAGGCATCCCCCCAAAAAATAAAATCTTAAAAACAAAACAAAACAAAACCCCTACAAGAACCAACAGACTCCATTACAGGAAACAGTACCAAGATTAAAGGGTATACCAGAAGGAGAAGAGAGGGCGAGAGGAGACAGTATTTAAAGGAACAAAAGCTAAGAATTCCCCAAACCTGGTGAAGGAAGTAGACATAAAAGTCCACAAAGCAGGGACACCTGGGGTTAAGCATCAGCCTTTGGCTCAGATCATGATCCCAGGATCCTGGGATCGAGTCCCGAATCCAGCTCCCTACTCAGCACAGAGCCTGCTTCCCCTCTGCCTGCAGCTCCCCCCTGCTTGTGCTCAGGCTCTCTCTCTGACATGAATAAGTAAATCCTCAAAGCTAACAGATCACCTTATTATCTCAAGAGAAAAGACCTTCTCCAAGACACATTACAACAATGCTGTCAAAAGACTGTGATAAAGAAAGAAAGGTAAAGGCAGCCAGGGGCAAAAGGCAGAGACCTGTAAAGGAACTTCCCTGAGGCTATAAGCAGATTTCTCACAGAAATTCTACAGGTCAAGGGACAGTGGAAAGACATATTCAAAATACTGAAAGACAAAAATCGCCAGCCAAGTAAACTTCAGATACAAATGAGAGTAAAGACTTTCTCAGACAAACAAAAGTTCAGGGAGCTCGCCCCCACTACACCTGCCTTTCAAGAAATGTTGAAGGCAGTTCTTCAAACTGAAACGGACAAAAATACACAAAATTCTGATTAAGGTGATAGCATTAGAAAAACGTAACATTTTTAAAATAGTATATTAAACACTTAAATACAGCATGAAGGTTAAAGAAAAAGGAGCATTAAAAATCACCAATTCGGGGGCGCCTGGGTGGCTCAGTGGGTTAAGCCTCTGTCTTCGGCTCAGGTCATGATCTCGGGGTCCTGGGATGGAGCCCTACATCAGACTCTCCACCCAGCGAGGAGCCTGCTTCCCCCTCTCTGTCTGCCTCCTGCTCTGCCTACTTGTGATCTCTCTGTCAAATAAATAAAATCTTTTTTAAAAGTCACCAATTCAGTAATGAAATCACGGCATAAAAAGAAATCATTTGTGGTATCAAAAATGTACAAGGGAAGGAGGAAAAGGATGAGACTTTGAACAGGCAAATGAAGATAAACTATCAGCAGAAAGAGAACTGTGTTATCTAGGAGATGTTTGATGTAAACCTCACAGTAATCATAAGGCAAAAATCTAGAGCAAAGACATGAAACATGGAAAAATGCACAGACTCAGCAAATCAGAACGGAAAAACACCAACTTACAAAGGTGGACAGAAACAGGAATACCAGATAAGGGGTTAATACCCAAAATACATAAAGAACTCAGACAACTTAGTAACAACAACAACAGCAACAAAAACAATCCAATTAAAATATGGCCAGAAGTAAGCAGACATTTTTCCAAAGAAGACATCCAGATGGCCAACAGACACATGAAAACGTGCTCAACATCACTCATCATCAGGGAAATGCCAATGCAAACCACAACGACATGTCACCTCCTGTCAGAATTGACTTGCATCCAAAAGACAAGAGATAACAATGCTGGCGAGGATGTGGTGAAAAAAACCCAAAAACCCAAGCTCAAACCCAAACCCTTATTCCCTGTAGTGGGAATGAGAATTGGTCCAACCATTATGGAAAACAATATGGAGCATGTTCAAAAAATTTAAAATAGAACTATGAAATGAACCAATAATTCCACGTCTGGGAATATACCCAATTGAAACAAAAACAGGATTTCAACGAGATCTCTGCATACCCATGCTTATCGAAGCATTATTCACGAGAGCCAAGATACAGAAACAACCGCGATGTCCACCAGCTGATGAATGGATAAAAAGATACAGTACCGGGGTGCTGTATCAGTCCCTGCAGCATGCGACTCCTGATCTCAGGGTTATGGGTTCCAGTCCCAGGCTGGGTGTAGGGATTACTTGAAAATAAAATATTTAAAAGAAAAGGTAATACATATACACAACGTAATATTAAAGGTAAATATCCCGCCACTCACAACAACATGGACGGACCCTGAGCGCACTGTGCTAAGCCGGGTAAGTCAGACGGAAAGACAGGTGCTGTATGCTATCGTTCACATGTGGAATCTGAAGGAGTCAAACCCGTAAAACGACAGAGTAAAGGGTGATGAGCAGGGCATGCAGGGATTAGATAACGTTTTTCAGGGCACAAAACTGTAATGAGTAGTAAAGAAACCACGGAGACCCAAGGCACGGCGGAATGAATACACACAATATTACACTTGTAATCACACGGCGGGACCACTGTTGGTGCAGCAATCGTTTTTACCACATATAAATGTATCAAAACAACAGGTGCACACCGCAATCCAACACAATGTTACACATGAAATTTACGCAGGAACGCTAAATGTCCGGCGCGCCCTCCCTTAAGACTGGTATTACTAAGGGAAAGCTCTGAGGAGAAAAGACCTCCTTGCATATTCAGGGCGCCCTTGAGATGCCACACCCAAAGCACCTGAACCCCAGGAACGCCCCCCCCCTTTCCTCGGAGAGGCGGAGGCGGGGGTCCAGCGCAGGCGGGTCTACGGGGCGCACCCCAGGGCGCGGGGAGCGCTCCCCAGGGCCGGCTGAGCGGCGTCCTCCCGGGAACGCCCGCGCACCTGGCCACGCCGGGGAGCTCGCGGCCTCTACTCACCTGCCCGGGACGCCACTCCCCGTCCCTGTCGCCCGGGACGCGACAGGCCGGGTTCCCGCCGCCCAGGAGCGCGATCTCAGGCTGCCGCCGGCGCAGACGCGCAGGACGCCGGGGTGTACGCGGCGCGCACGCTGGAACGACCGACGGAGGGGCGGAGGGGCGGAGGGGCGGAGAGCCGAGCGCCAGCCTCTGCGGTGCGGGGCGCAGGTTGGGAGCGCGCGGGGCGCAGGTTGAGAGCGCGCGGGGCGCAGGTTGGGAGCGCGCGGGGCGCAGGTGCCCTCTCCGGGTCCCGCGACCGGTGCCGGGACTGAGCAACGGTGCCCTGTGCATCCGCGGGGATGCCGAACTGCTCCAGACTCTGCCCTGTGAGAGTCCCCAGCATGTCCTGGAGCCACGCTCGGAGGGACAAATCTGCGTCCCTTCCCACCCCCACCACGGGAACAGGGTCGGGCCCGCACGGGCCGCTGGGACTTGTAGTCCCCAGGACGCGGCCGACGCGGCCGAGCGCCCCTCTGGCAGACAGTAGGGCTGGGGACCGCTCCGTTTTACAGTGTGGGAGAGCGCAGTGCTTCCCTTGCGTCAGGTACGGGTCTGTATTACTGACTGAGTGCCTGCTGTATGCTGAACTCATTAGCTGGACTTGGGGGAGGGTCGGTGAGCTCGTGGGCGCTTTAGGTTAAGCAGGAAGATGAACTTGCAAGGAAGAAGATCAGGAATAAAAATGACAAATTCCGGGCGCCTGGGTGGCTCAGTGGGTTAAGCCCCTGCCTTCGGCTCAGGTCATGATCTCAGGGTCCTGGGATTGAGTCCCGTATCCGGCTCTCTGCTCGACAGGGAGCCTGCTTCCTCCTCTCTCTCTGCCTGTCTCTCTGCCTGCTTGTGATCTCTCTGTCAAATAAATAAATGAAATCTTAAAAAAAAAAAAAATGACAAATTCCAAGTGCTGTTGGAGGTCACCCAAGGGCCAGAGACGGGGTAACAAAAACTTCCCGGAGGTTGTGGGGTTCCAGTAAGGCTTTGAAATGTTGGATGATTGGGCACCTGGGTGGGTCAGTGGGTTAAGCCTCTGCCTTTGGCCCAGGTCATGATCCCAGGGTCCTGGGATGGAGCCCAGTGTCAGGCTCCCTGCTCAGCAGGGGAGTCGCCTTGTCCCTCCCCCTCTGATCTGTCTCTCTCTCTCAAATAAATAAAATTAAAAAAAAAAAAGCGAATGTTCTAGATGAGAGGAGGGTGGCAGGAGAGTGGTCTGCCTGTAGTGAGAGGTTCATGACACACAATGCTGAGCAAGGCTTAGGTGGGGATGTGGTCACCGGTGTCTTTGGGTCTCACTTTCAGAAAGGCCCTCCAAGGGACACCTGCGTGGCTCCAGTCAGTTAAGTGTCTGCCTTCAGCTCAGGTCATGGTCCTGGGGTTCTGGGATTGAGTCCCACATTGGGCTCCTTGCTCAGCAGAGAGTCTGATTCTCCTTCTGTCCCTGCCCTGCTTGTGCTCTCTCTCTCTAATAAATAAATAAAAATCCTTTAAAAAGGGAGGAAAAGAAAAAGAAAGGATATCAGTTTTGAGTTTCCCTCTAAGGGAGATTATTGGTACAGACAAGGAGATGCATCTTCAGGTTTAAATGAAAGAGAACATCTCACTGCTAGTTTCCAGTTTCTGGACACTGTTGCTCTAAGACTCGATACATGTATACAAATCGATCATTAACTGGTAAGTAGCAAAATAGGATTGAGTTGTGTGCATGCTAGATAAAAGCCTTCAAAAGATGCTTCCATTTTTGTAACTGTTTTGGCATTTATTCAGTTTTCATATACCAGAAGTCTCAAGGGAAGAGAACCCCAATCTTTCTTGTCCTAAAGGAGCACGTGTGCTTTGGGGCTTGGTCCTGGGAGCAAGGGATGATTTATGAGAGCAGTTTTGATGTCTTGCAATGGCTTAGACATAAACCCACGGTTCAGAAAATCCTTTTCCAGGCCACTTGTTTTTATCTTCTGATTTCTGAAACCAAGATCACACTTAAGTAAAATATATTTATTCTCAAGTTTCTCTGATAATGGAACACCAAGAAGTCATGATGCTTTTACTTTTACTAAAACATTGTGGAATGCTGTATCGCAGTTAACTAGTGTGGATGGAGTTTTTTTGGTTAAAGTCTACATTTTCCATATCCTGGTTCCAGGAAAAGTGAGCTGGTACCATATACTTTATTAATTTTGATTTTGATACATGAACAACTTTGCAACCAAGTGATTCTGTCTTAATCTCTGTCATCCTGAGCACCAAGAAGCCTTCAATATGGGGGTCCAAGAAGCCTTCACTCAATCCTAGATGACACTCACAGGGGCCACTTTGGGTCTTCCATAATGTCAGGAAATAAGTGAGGTCACATTTCATCTGCAAGCTTCCCAAACCTCCCCCCAAAATCTCACACAGGCTGTTAACTTGACCAAGGATGCCTCACTCCCCCAGATAGCTGTGGAGCCTATGCATAGAAGGACAGACCTGAGATCAGGAGAGGGAGGAAGAGAAGAAATATTTCTCCTGGTCCCCAAACACAGGCTGTCCACCAGGGGAACACCACATACTCCTGTCCTCCACATCTAGGGGTGTTGGGAAAAGGACGATAGAACTTGCTTGCTATCTTCTTCCACAATGACTGGGGTTTCAACTTCTCTTTAATGGGCATGAGAAGTGGTGCTAAGTGTTCCTACAACAAACAGGACAGTCCCCTGTGATGAACTATCCCACCCAAAATGCCATCTGTGTCTATGTTGAGAACCACAAGAAGTCCCATAGTGGAGTCTGGTGTTGAAAGAGCCCCAGGCCGCGATACCAGCCCAAACAAGAGAGGCGCTCAGCTGTTTTATGTGGATCCACGTGGAGACTCCTTCTGGCCGCACCAGGCTTCCGCCACGAGAGCCCCCAAAATCACCACAATCACGGCAGCCAGACCCAGTCGGATGAGGTTGCCCAAGGTGTAGTCCTCCGACTCGGCCCCTGGGGGAGATGGTAGAGAGGAGAGGATGAGCAGCAGCTGGAAAGGAGCATTCCTCCTTCTTACGCGGACCTGTCCAGTGTGACTGTCCTGCACCCGCTGGTGTTTCCTGGTCAGTGCTCAGCTCTACCTCCCCTGACACTGTCGTCACTCAACACAACGTGGGATTTCTGGAGAGTTGTAGTGGCTCTTCCCTGGTCTCCTTCCCAGTCTCTCTGCCTTACCACTCCCCCTTCCTGTCCTTGCTCGTCATCTCATTTCCACCCTCCCGCACTGCCCTTTCCCCTTCTCCCTCCTCGTAGTAGGAACCAGGCTTAGCAGCAACCCCAAAACCCACCGTTGCCGCACAGAGAAGGGAAGTCGTTCAGGGGCTGTGTCTGCTCCCCTCCTCGTAGGAAAGACTTAGTGCAACCAGTGAGCTCAAAAATATTCCAGCTTAGTAGCTGGGCATCGGGACAACCGTGCATTTCATTTCAGCTTCACCCAAGAAGAGCTCGGGCTCACCATTGGCTCTGGTTCCCAGAGGGAACCGGCATCTGACTTCTCCAGCTCACACACGCCAGGAGCACAGAGTTCAAGTCTGAACCCATCAGCAACAATGCTCCCAGGAGACAGAGTCAGTGGGGAGAGGCCCTGAGGACGCCACCGGGCCCAGGATGCCCTCTGCACCTCTCGGCACTGCCCACCCTGACCTTGCGTCCTAACTACAGAACGTTTGCTGACCACAGTGCACACGCAAACATGCACAAGGCCGAGGATGCGGGAGCAGCCTCCCACGAAGCAGCAAGTTTAGAAGATACTGCAGCTGTGTCACGACAGCCGGCGGCCGGGGAGCAGCATGTTCCAAGACTGAGAAAGGTACTGCCATGAAGTTGCCGTCAGCAGGATGGACCACCGCTCTCGGGGACGCCCGGGGTGGCAGAAGGGGCTCTGGTGGGGGCGGGATGGGTCGTTTGGAAGAACAAGCTGAGAACATCTCCAAGAAGGCCAAGCAACAAAGGCCAAAGACTATAAAGTAGGAAAGAAGAGATTTAAAAAGGAGATGATCGGGAAAGCGAAGGAGAAACAGGAATCCGAAATTAACAAAAGAAATGCTCTCCGGTTAAAAAAAAAGAAAAAAGAAAAAAAGGATGCACACCTTAAACTAACAGTGTTATAAATCAGTTATAGGTCCACAAAACTGGAGAAAGCCAGTAAAATAGCCCAAATAAAAACAACTTAATTAAGAAATAAGTTAAATTTTTCAAAGTCCTAAGAGTCATGCACCTGTCGCCTCACCTGTCACCTGGATCTCAAGATGACTGCTGGGCTGTGAGGTCAAGAAAGGAGCCTTCATCAGAAAGTACACACAGCTGTAGTTCCCGGCATCATTGACTGTCACAGTCCGGAGGGAAAAGTCTGTCTCCTTCCCTACTGGACTCTGGACCCGTATGGGCCCTGCCGTTCCCTCCTTCAGTAGAGCGAACATTACAGGCGCAAAAATATTGTCTGGCCTCTGGCACTGCAGGGTCACTGTGTCTCCTGCGGTCACCTCACCCCTTTGGTGGACTTGCAGGGAAGGTTTAAGAAAACTTCCTGGAAGAGAAGGAGGGCTCCAAGGTCACGGGGAGAAGCCCTGCATCCCCCACCCACCCTGTTCTCCTGGCAGGGGTTCCCGCCACGTGGGGGAAATGACAGATCCCTGATCTCACCCTCTTTCCACTCTGACTACGGGAAGGCGATTTCCCCTTCAAGCCCTGGCTCTTTCTGTTCTGTGTCTCTCCGTCTCCCCTTGCCCCCTCTCTCCTTTGGCCCCCCCCCAACACCCGTCCCTGGAAGACCCTTTGTCCCTTCGAGGCACCCTCCTCACCTGTCACCAGTAGTAGGAGAACGTCACTAGGCTGTGAACGTGTGTGGGGGGGGCCCCGTCTGTAGTAGTCACAGGTGTACTCTCCAGCATCTCTGGGTTGTAGGTCAGTGAGTTGAAATTCAGCCGGCCCATCTGTGGAAATCCATGACTGCACAGACTCCAAAGGAACTTTTCCCTTTCTGAGAACAAAGTTGACTTTCTTGGTAGAAGTCTGGCATTGCAGTGTCACATTACTCCAGCGAGGCATCACCGAGCTGGGCCAGGCCCTGAGGGAGGGCTTGGGAAGGGACTCTGGAAGGAAGCAGAGATCAGGACCGGGTTTTGGTGCCCTTGTCTGCTCCCAGGAAACCCCTTGAAGGAAAGAGAAGTGATACAGGGAGTTTGGAGTGAAGGAGAAGGAAGATCTGTCTGAAGGAACTCACCGTCAGTCCCCCTGCTTCCTTGGCCAGCACACAGCCCTGCAAGAGAACCGTCCATGAGACATGAGCACCTGCCCAGAGCCCATCCCCCCGGGGCCTCCCTGGAGGTCAGGCATATGGGGCTTCTCATTTCCCCACACTGGTCTGTGGCTCCAGCTCTGCTCCCGGCTCCTTCCTCGCTTCTCCCAGAAGTTCTGTGTAGCTTGCTCCTCCCATCGCCCCAGGACCTGACCCCTGAATTCTTAAGAGAGTTTATGTACTCATGCTCTGAGAGACACAAGGCTTTACTGTCCCATCAACACCTGGAAGGAAGTTATTCTGTTCTCCTTAGCATGCCCCGTGTATAAACCACCCTGGAACACAGTAAGAATCAAGAAAGCACATTGGGCAACTGAAGAGATGTCCCAATTTAAGCAGGGCTCAGATTTTTCAAGGCTGGTAGAAAGATTCAAACTTATAATACCGTCCTTTCTTCATTTCACCAGATAGACCAGCCTGAAGGCAACAAAAGCCCCATGGATTACCCTAGAATCTAGGGGTCAGCGATTATTGTGAAAATCAATCACATCGCTGGGACCCAATCAAGCTAAGATGATGCTGTCCCTATTTGTGGGAAGCAGGTTTTCTTAGCACCAGCAGATCGACATCCGGAGGTGCCCCCAGCTTTACCATGCCCCTGAACATTTTGAAGCACTCATCTTTCATCTTCTTATGCTTTTCCCAGCTGACATTTGCTGACTCACCCTGGGGACTTTCCCATTCTGAAGACCCACCATGCCTCATTCTTAATATCCCATTATGACCAAGTGAAAACAGCAGTGACTTTGGATCCAGACAGGCCTGGGTTTGAACTTTGAGGTTTCTGCTCACTCACTGCACAGCCCTGAGCAGGAACCCTGAACTGTCAGTCTCAGGGTCCTTGTTTATCAACATGGGTTTGATTCCCATCATGTAGGACTGTTTGCAAGGGTCAGAGTGGTATTTCCCTTGGGGTAGGATACAAACCACGGGGCCCTACAGATGATTTCACGGGATGCAGTGACACAGTATTTTATAGCATTGATCAAGGCATCAGAAAGCTGAAACCCTTTCCAGTCACTTCCACTCCTTTGATAACAACAAAGAATTCCTTAGGCTAGAGATCAGCCTTCTCACACATCTGTCTCTGGCCAACTGCCCTTTGTGATAGTTAAGTAGCTGGGTATGGGCTCAGAAATGTGATGGCCAACAGCCCATGGCTAGACTGTCCTAATGCCTTCCTCCTTTAATTTGCATATATGTTTACACCAACCTATTTTTTGCTAAGTGACCCTGGCTTTTCATTTGAATTTTATTTTTTTAAATTTAAGTTATTGGCATTAAATTCCCATCTTCAGATGAATGTGCTTGTTCAAAGACATAGAAAAAATAAATAAAACAAAATAAAATTAGGATATTGAGTCAATAACATTTTAAGTAAGTAGGGATGACAGAGGCAGAGGACAGGTTATGGCGTGAAATGTATTTGCCTACCGGCGAACATCTGACCGATAAGGTGTGTCTCAAGACTCCCCCTGGGTTTCTGACACACCCGAAGCAATCAGTGGAGACAAGCAGACCTTACTGCCCCTCTTCCCATTTCGAGTGGTCCCATCTTTCTCCACCCACCTTCACCCCTAACCCCAGTAGACGGGCCCAAGAGACTTACCAAAGCAGAGGAGGCAGAGGAATTCAGGGATCATACTGGCCCTGCAGGCTGCTCTGGGGGCCCCTCTCTGGTCTCATCCACGACAGGGAGGGAAGCTGGATGTGGGTGGTGACATCTCTGGCCAACCCTTCCCTTCCTTCCTCTCATGTGACCTACAGGTTTTGTGTTCCAACCACATCCAGGAAACGAGAAGGAATAAAAATGCTCCATGAGGTCATAATTTATGCAAACTCTTTATATGAACACAGTGAATTCAGGGCTCAAATTCTAACCCAGCCAGAGGCACTGGACACCTGGGTCCAAATGATTCCACTGAGGAGATGGAAACAGGTTGGTGCAGACACTGCTGGAGATTCCCGGTCTATAGGACCCTGAATAGCTAAAGCAATTCTGAAGAAGAAAAATGAAACTGGAGACAACATTTCAAGCTGTATTGCAAAGCTGTGATCATCAAGACAGTATGGCACTGGCACAAAAACAGGCACATAGATCAATGGAACAGAACAGAGAGCCAGAAATGGACCCTCAACTCTATGGTCAACTAATCTTCGACAAAGCAGGAAAGAATGTCCAATGGAAAAAAGACAGTTTCTTCAACAAATGGTGTTGGGAAAGCTGGATGGCAACATGCAGCAGACTGAAACCGGACCACTTTCTTACACCATGCACAAAAATAGACCCAAAATGGCTGAAAGACCTAAATGTAAGATAATAAACTATCAAAATTCTAGAGGAGAACACAGGCAGCAACCTCTTTGACCTTAGCCACAGCAACTTCTTATTAGACATGTCACTGGAGGCAAAGAAAACAAAAGCAAAAATGAACTATTGGGACCACATCAAGATTAAAAGCTTCTGCACAGTGAAGGAAATAAGCAACCAAACTAAAAGGCAACCTACAGAATAGGAGAAGATATTTTCAAATGATATATCTGATAAAGGCGTAGTATTCAAAATCTATAAAGAACTGGGACATCTGGGTAGCTCAGTCAATAAGTGTCTGCCTTCAGATCACATCATGCTCCCAGGGTCCCAGGGTCAAGTCCTGTGATGGGGGGGGGGTCCTTTCTCAGTGGGGAGTCTGCTTCTCCCTCTGCCTGCTGCTCCCCCTGCTTTTGCTCAATCTCTGACAAATAAATAAATAAATAAATCTTTTTTAAAAACCCAAAATCTAGGGGCACCTGGGTGTTTCAGTGGGTTAAAGCCTCTGCCTTTGGCTCAGGTCATGATTTCAGGGTACTGGGATCGAACCCCACGTCAGGCTCTCTGCTCAGTGGGGAGCCTGCTTCCCTTCCACTCTCTCTGCCTGCTTGTGATCTCTGTCTGTCAAATAAATAAATAAAATCTTAAAAAAAAAGAAGACACACAAATGACCAACAGACACATGAAAAAATGCTCAACATCACTAACCTCAGGGAACTATAAATCAAAACCAGGAGAAGATACCACCTCGCACCTGTCAGAATGGATAAAATTAACAACACAAGAAACAGCAGGTATTGATCAAGATGTGGGAAAAGGGAGCCCTCTTACACTATTGGTGGGAGTGCACACTGGTGCAGTCACTTGGAAAACAGTTTGGAGGTTCCTCAAAAAGTTAAAGATAGGGACACCTGAGAGGCTCAGTGGATTAATTGTCTGCCTTCAGCTCAGGTCATGATCCCCGGCTCCTGGGATTGAGCCCAGCAGGGAATCTGCTTCTCCCTCTCCCTTTGGCCCTCCACCCACTCAAGCTCTCTCTCTCTCTCAAATAAATAAATAAAATCTAAAATAAAAAAAAAGTTAAAAATAGAACTACCCAAGGATCCAACAACTGCACTACTAGGTATTTAACACAAAATTTACAGAAACACAGATTTGAAGGGGTACACTCACCTTGATATTTATAGCAGCAATGTTCCCATAGCCAAACTATGGAGAGAACCCAAATGTCCATCAAAAAGATGTGGTATATATATACTACTCAGCCATCAAAAAATGAAATCTTGCCATTTGTAATGGATGGAGCTAGAGCGCTAAGCGAAATAAGTCAGTCAGAGGAAGGCAAATACCATATGATCTCACTCATATGTGGAGTTTAAAAAACAAAACAGGTGAACATATGGGAAGGGGAAAAAGAAAAAAGAGAGTGAAGGAAAGCATAAGGGACTCTTAATGATACAGAACAAATTGAGGGTTGCTGGAGGGAGGTGGTGAGGGATGGGCCAGATGGGTGATGGCGATTAAGGAGGGAATTTGTTGTGATGAACACTAGGTCTTGTAGGTAAGTGATCACTGAATTCTGCTCCAAAAACCCTGAGATCATGACCTGAGCCAAAAATCAAGAGTCCGAGGCATAACCAACCGAGCCACCCAGGTGCCCTGAAAGCCACAATGGTTTTGAAAGCCATGCTGGCAAAACTGTTGCCAATCTAAGCTTTAAAAAATTATACAAAGACTTGAAGTTTCAACTTCCTGTGTGCAGAAAGCAAGCTGAGAAAATGGGCCATCTATCAAGTGGGTCATATTCTCCAAGGTCTTCTTCAGAAGTGGATAGGAAGGTTGATAAAAGAAAGACATCTCAGAAGGAGGAACCAAGACCTCACAGGACAGTGGGCTGAGAAACTCCTCATGAAGAACAGAAATGAAACTTTGTGAAGGAACATTTCCACCCCCAGAATTGTGGCATCTAGCAACATTTTCCCAGAGTGATTTTTGAAGCTGCTGCAAACCAGTGACTGCTTTATGTCACCTACACACATAAGGAGGAAGCTTTCTCAAGTGGGAGTATTGTGGTTTTCCCACTTCTGTTTTGTCATCATATGGCAGATGTATGGGGCAGCTAATTTGTGTTTTAGTTCACGAGTCCTGGATCCAGAGGAGCCACCAATAGACTTGATAATGATCACTAGATCCTGGATTTAAAGCCTGATGCCATTATTGGATGGAAATTTGGGGGACCATGTCCTGGGGTGGGAATGAGCATATTTTGTACGTGGGATGGATATGAGTAACTGTGGCCAAGAAGTCAGAGTGAAATAGATCACATCAATAGCCCTTCAACTGTGGATTCAGCCACGTTTTTTGCTTTGGCCAGCAGGATAAGGTGCAAGTAGCAACAGTTTCACTCCAGCCCAGGTCTTCAGGGGTA
The DNA here is from genome assembly GCF_022355385.1 of Mustela nigripes. NCBI lineage: Eukaryota > Metazoa > Chordata > Mammalia > Carnivora > Mustelidae > Mustela > Mustela nigripes. The sequence continues at coordinate 736,956 of NC_081573.1, forward strand.
CTGCATATTTTGATTTGGTGCCTGTGCATCTTCCCTTTCCACGAGAAGAACATGTTACAGCTAGCACATTGTTCTCGGGGGAAGATGAAGGACATGTGAACTGGAGCCAAGTCACCCCATCTGATGGAAGAAAGAGCTGGACCAGAAATAAGTGGATCTGGGAGACATGGAGGGAAAGTGTGCACGAGTGCATTCACACATACATCCCTCTTACTAGTTAGTGTGGAACGTTGGTGACTTCAAATCTTAATAAAAATCAGGACTCACTTTCCCTTGGCGTTTTGTCAGAAACGTAACCTCTGAAGAATTGTACTGAAAAAATAATTTCAGGGCAAGGTTGAGGTTGAGTCAGAAGGCAAGGAGCCTGTATGAACTTCAAACAAGATATCTTTGATAGACATATAGTGGTCCAGAGTTGTAGTGGCCCAGAGTTGGGGATCTTCTCTTCTTACTCTATCTTCTCTTCCAGTCTTAGTCCCTTCAATCTATAATTTCAATCCAACCTAATAATTTCAATCTAACCTCTCTGCCCTTTCAGAGAGTGTATGAGAATCTACTTTTCATTTTTGGCTCGCCTGTCTGTTACCTCTGCTAGGGTATTGTGTATCAGAAGTGCTGACATCTGCTTTGAGATGTAGTATAGGATTTTTCAATACTTGTAACATTGTGTATCAGTAGATACACCTCTCATACCTTCAGAAAGGGGACCTAATAATTCTAGAAAACAGATGTAGAGTGATAACATTGTGGCATCTGCATATGGTTTCAGCAATCTCATGGTTAAAGACCCATGGCTAAGGGAGAGAAGAATCATAGATTAGTCCTTGGAAGGAGAAAAAGTCTTGCCTGGGCACAGCCTGAGATGGGCAGATAAACGCACATAGTGGGCAGTACTGACTTTTTGCATGACTACCTATTCATATCCAGTGTATCCTGGAATAACTGTCTTCACTGGGACATTGACCACTTGTCACTTACTCTCTGTGTTTAAGTGAAACTGATCCAGGGGCGCCTGGGTGACTCAGTAGGTTAAAGCCTCTGCCTTCAGCTCAGGTCATGATCCCAGGGTCCTGGGATCGAGCCCCACATCGGGCTCTCTGCTCAGCAGGGAGCCTGCTTCCTCCTCTCTCTCTCCCTGCCTCCCTGCCTACTTGTGATCTCTGTCTGTCAAATAAATAAAATCTTAAAAAAAAAAAAAAAAGAAAGAAACTGATCCAGACTCCTAGCTGAAGGTGTGCTCGTACGTACCAGAAAGGCCAATTAGTGTGATCTATCTCTTTGGTTACATTTATTGATTTAGGAATGGGCATATAAACCAGGATCAAAACAACGTTGAGTCTGCCTTATGAGTTTCATTGCAAGTGTTAGTGCTAACACACTATTTCTCCCTGGAGATGCCATTGGATATCATCCCACCACATGAAGAAAACCAACCTGAGTGTGAAGTCTACACAGTGGAAAGAGGCACCTAGACATGGAGAAAGACAGATTCCCAGTACCATTATTTGAAGCTTTGGATCTACCCATGCTTGAACACTGCCTTCGTGTTTTCAGTTATGTGAGGCAATCATTAACCAACAAGAGTTCTTAATGGACCTGGGAAGCAATGTGTAGCTGGGAAGGAAAGATGAGTGTTGTACTACTAGAGAGGAATTTGCTTCCTTAATTCACCAGTATTCCCGCCTTTGTTCCTGGAAAATGGGATTACCCTCTTCCCATTTGGGAAAAAATGTTGAATAGAAGCTTTTCAATTTCCCTTGGTTTACTTTCTCTTCTATAACAGAAAGCACAGGAAAACTCTGATGTTGTGGGACCCATTTGTCAAGGTTTACGGAAAGACAAGTGGCTCAGCCTCAAAATTTCTGTTTTCCTGTTGACCACCCTGCTCTCAGGAGCAGTGGGTTCCCATCTTTTACCAAAGACTCCTGAAGGATGTTCTGGATGTTACCACGTGCTTGCCCAGGCATCGTATTGTGCCAATGCCAACTTCCTGGCTTTCATAATATACAGCAGTTCTATTACCAATGGGAAAGCTGATTGATGGTTGTGTGGGAGCTCTGTAATATTTTTTTTATTTATAACTCTAAAATATTTTCCAAAACAAATTTTTTTAAAGAAAATGTCTTGGTCAGGACTTCAGATGAGATAGGACAGATCTCAGAGTGGGTGGAGCTGGAGGCACACACACGACATTTATGAGGGAGATGTTGTCACTGATGGTTTCCTGGCTTAGTTGTGAGAAGGAAACTGTACACCAGGCAGTGGAGAACCAGCGTGTTGGGGTAAGACCTCTACCCACACAACGTGGAGACAAAGTGGGCAGGAGGGACCCGCGATGGCCCAGTTCCCCTTCTTCCTTTGAACTGTAAACTGAAGATGGGATCTCGGTCTGAGTCAAAGGGACAGTATGCTCACAGAATTCCTGTCCCTGCTTTGCCTTGGTGAGTCTCCAGGACTAGGACAGATGGGTTTGGGTGGGTGAGAAAATTCACGGTGAAGCGGGGGTTGATGTGAAATGATATCTTCTGTGTACTGGACACATGCTACCTGTCAGAGTTTCATGGGCTGTGGTGTGACACTCCTCTGTTCTGGGGTCCTGGGGAAGTGAGGTTCAGAGTCATGGGGCGATACCCTCATTTACTCAGCTAAGCAATACAGAGCTCCCATGAAGTCTGCAAACCTGCTTGGTCCAAATCCCACTCTTGCCATGAATGTTTGTTGGCATAGAGGAGGGCGGGATACATAGGGTGTGGAACTATGGGTTTGGGCACAGACCAAGATTATAAAGAAGGGCTACGTTTGGGGACAATGGATGAAAAGAAAAATTTCTGACCAACCCCATTCTCTACTGATTTTAACTGTCCTCAACTTGAATGTGATGTAATCAAAGGGACTTCAGCCTGTTAATAGGAAGACCTGTGATTATGACCTTGGCTTGGTCTCATAGGAGCTCTAGACTGTGAGCCAGCAGTTCCACTGACCAAGCTCCCAGTTCCTCTTTTGTGAGGTGGAGCTGAGGGGTGTCTGCAGAAGATATCAGGACTTGTCATCTGCCCCAGTTCCTTCCTCCTTCTTTTGAGATACAGCCCTTCCTTTGGGTAATGCTTTGAGCTTTAGGTGTGGCTATACCCTGAGCCCCTACTGCAGGGCAGAATAAGTTGGACAGTCGAGAGACTCACCTCATCCTGCCCATAGTCATTTCCCGAAGTGCCAAACACCAAATGGCTTAAAACAACAGAAATCTATTCTCTCAGAGTTCTGGAGGCGAGATGTCCAAGGTCAAGGTTCCAGCAGGGCTGGTTCCTTCTGAGGGCTCCAAGGCCCCAAGGGAGACTCTGTTCCAGGCTCCTCCCTTCTGGGGATGGTAGGCAGTCCTTGGGTTCCTTTCTTGCAGGTCCTTTGCTGCAATCCCTCATGTCCTCACATGGCCATCTTCCCTCTGTGTCTGTCTCTCTATATCGCCCCACCTCTTATGGGGACACCAGTCATACTGAATTATGGGACTAGCCTACTCCCAAATAATGCTGTTTCCAAATAAGTTCGCACTCACAGGTGCTGGGGGTTAGGGCTTGAACCTACCTTTCTGGAGGACACAACGAATCATTATTCCATGGACGGGTCTATAATGCTTAGCAAGGCTGTCCACTTCTTTAGGAAGATTCTCAGACTAGCACTGGGATTCAGATAAATTTTGGTTCTCAGTGTGACCTTCCAAAGATACCAGACTGTACCTGCCTACAGACTTGCTTCCAGGCTCCTGGTCCTGTCATGACGATACTCAGAGGGAATGAACATGGCAGCTGAGAGAAAAGACCCTAACAGCCCTGAATCCCTAGGTCAGTCTGCTTTGGAAGCCAGATTTGCTGTTGCACTTAATGGAGGTTTTGTGCCTAAACTAACACAACTAGTCATTTCTGCTTCTTACCTCAGGTGGACTTCTGCTATTTCAATCTCTATACTTCTTTAGTACAGAGGGCAAATGAACCCAACTTCCGTAAAATTTTTAAAATGTGATACAATTCACCTAAGAGTAACCATTTAAAGTAGACAATCAAGTGGCATTTTAGACACATTTCGACATTTAGACACAATGTTATGTAACCACCAAAAATGTTTTCATCACCCTTAAAGGAAATGCTGTACTCACAAAGCAGCCACTCGCCATCCCCCTTCCCAGGGTGGGGGGAGGGGGATGCCACCCATGTACTTTCTGTCTCTCTAATGGAGCTATTCTGCATCTATCATGTAAATGGAATCATACATGGGACTTTTCATGTCTGGATTCTTTCTCTAGGAATGATTTTTTAAAGATTTTATTTATTTATTTGTCAGAGAGAGAGAGAGCGCACAAGCAGGCAGAGAGGCAGGCAGAGGTGGAGAGAGAAGCAGGCTCCCTGCTGAGCAGAAAGCCCAATGCGGGACTCGATCCCAGAACCCCAGGATCATGACCTGAGCCAAAGGCAGTGGCCCAACCGACGGAGCCACCTAGGCATCACAGGAATGATATGTTCAAGGTCCATCCATGATGTGTCACCCAACATTTCTTTCTACAATAGAATAGGAGAATATTTTATATAACATAATCTGAAGAATTCTTTAGATGCAATTTTTTTTTAAAGATTTTATTTATTTATTTGACAGAGAGAAATTACAAGTACACTGAGAGGCAGGCAGAGAGAGAGAGAGAAGGAAGCAGGCTCCCTGCTGAGCAGAGAGCCCGATGCGGGACTCGATCCCAGGACCCTGAGATCATGACCTGAGCCGAAGGCAGCGGCTTAACCCACTGAGCCACCCAGGCGCCCTTTAGATGCAATTTTTAAGCTTTCCAGATGATGCATCCAAAGGACCTGTTAAATCGTAATTTAACAGGAATCTGGAGATCGATTCTGGTGCCCAGTTCCAATGTGTGGGGGTGGGGCCCGGACACCACCAAGAAATTCTTGAACACCATTTGGGTGTCCTGTAATTTAACTCAGCTCTGATACTATCTACCTGGAGTTAGCATCAGATCCTGTTGGTGAGGTCTTAGTCCCGCAAGACTCCCTCCCCCCCATTTTAGATGCCAATGGCAAGTCTGGGTGATCACCTGATCAGTCAGCTATCTATCAGGAATTCCCAGGACCCCCTCTTTGGGTTTAGTTAATGTGCTAGAGAGGCACACAGAACTCACAGAAATATTTAAGTTACTGGTTGCCAGTATACTAGAAATGGCTATAACTCAGGGATAACCACATGGAAGAGATGTGGAGGACCAGGTATGGGGCAAGGGTGCCAAGTTTCCATGTCCTCTCCAGGCACACCACTCTCCCTGCACCTCCCCCTGTTCATCAACCTGGAAGCCCTCTGAAACCATCTTCCCCCCCCCTTTTTTTAAGATTTTATTTTTATTTACTTGAGAGTGAGAGGATGAGAGAGAGAGAGGACAAGAAGGGGAAAGTCAGTGGGAGAAGCAGACTCCCTGCCAAGCAGAGAGCCCAATGCAGGACTCGATCCCAGGACTCCAGAATCATGACCTGAGCCGAAGGTAGTCACTTAACCAACTAAGCCACCCAGGTGCCCTGAACCCATCCTTCTGAACGTTTATAGAGGCTTCATTACATAAGCACAATTGATTAAATCATTGGCCAATGGCAATTGATTCCATCTCCAACCCCTCCCCTATTCCCAGAGGTCAAGGAGATGGAATTGAATGTTCCAAGCTTGCCATCCTATGGTTGGTTTCCCTGGCAACCAGCCCTTATCCTTAGGTCTGGTCCAGAAGTCACTTCATAACATAATGAAAGACACTTACATTGCATCCAACCATTGGAAAATTCCAAGGGCGGGTGTCTGGTTCATTTAGTTAGAAGAGCATGGGAGGGGCGCCTGGGTGGCTCAGTGGGTTAAGCCTCTGCCTTCAGCTCAGGTGGTGATCTCAGGGTCCTGGGATCGAGCCCAGCATCGGGCTCTCTGCTCAGCCGGGAGCCTGCTTCCCCCCTCTCTCTCTGTCTGCCTCTCTGCCTACCTGTGATCTCTGTCTGTCAAAATAAATAAAATCTTAAAAAAAAGAAGAAGAAGAAGAAGAAGAGAAGCATGCGACTCTTGATCTTGGGGTCATGAGTTTGAGCCCCTTATTGGGTGTACAGATTCCTAAAATAAATAAACAGTCTTAAAAAAAAAAAAAAAAACATGGTTAAGAAAATTCCAAGAGCTTTAGTAGCAGCTGTGTGCCAGGAACCAGGACAAAGACCAAATGTGTATTTCTTATCATAAACCACAGCATCGCCTAAGTTTTTAGGGAGCTGTGGTTTCTCATGTCCCCACTGCTACCTGTCTCAGTAGGAGTTGTAGCACCCAATGAGACTGGACGTTGTTCAGAGCACGGGTAGAGGGTAGATGACAGTGGCCCGCCAAGGACCTGCCGAAGAGTATAAGTGTGTCAGTGTTCAGAGTCTGTAAAGAGTCCGTCGAATGACAGACACTTGGTAATTGGTGGGTTTTCATTGTTCTTCTTTCCTGAGAAAGGTATTTTTTTCCAGTTATCCTGCATTCCCCTCAATGACAGTTCCTTCTGTGTGGACAGTTCTCCTTGTCTATGTCCGCTGTGGTCTCTTGTTAGGAAAGAGGGACAAGTTCTGAGGAATCCAACACACAGCATGGAGACTGTAGTTAATCATTCTGTGTTCTCACCCTGGACACACACGCACGCACACACGGAGGGTCACCACTCTAGGAGCTGATGGATGTGTTAATTGGCTTGATTGTCGTAATTTTTCTATGTATGTGTGTGTATATACATATAGATCATGTTGTGTAACTTAAGTACACATAGTTTTATTTGTTAAAGAAAGAGAACCTCTCTCTCGCCTTTACACCCTATTCTCCTATTCTCCAGTAGGGTTTCATAAAGCAAAATGAACTAAAGGCATCTCGGTGCTTACTTTAAAAAGGGGTGGTCACTGTTTGAGCAGAATATTGGGTGATACCAGAGCTGACACAACATGAGTCTAAAAACCGGTTTGTTGGGGGAGGACTAAAAAGGGAACATGAGACCTAGGACTCCCTGACCACTCAGAGGATGATTTCCTACCTATAAATCCCACCACTGTCACTGCAAGTTTGGCCTCAGTGTACCTTTTTTCTTGGTGAAACTTGGGGGGTTCTGTGTTGTGAGTTAACCCCTGAGTTTAAGCAAGGGCCAGATGTTCTGAGATATTCTCACATCTAGAGAAATTCTAGCTTCACTGCTTGACAGACCCGCAAGACAGGTTTCCCATATTTTCATCCAAGGGATGACCTTCCTATCCCAGAATGAAATACATAGAACAGAACACAGGAGAGGTAGGGCCTGACATTTGTGAAGATCAAAGTCACATGTAGAAAGAGCATTTAGGACCATGAATGTCTTGAACTCCTTGAGAAAAGAAGAATCTTGTCAGAGAGAGCGACTTCTCTCCATTTGAATCAGGGAGGAAGCCCTCTGCTCATACTCCACAGTAAAATAATGACTGTGTTATTTAAGGGTGAAAAGTGCAGTCATGGAAAGCAGGAGAAGAAAAAATAGGCAAATCTGCAAAGATGTCTAGATGGTGAAAGAAAGACTGATCATGAAAGCAACATCATAAATGGGTAAAGGCTGCTGGAACTTTGTACATAAACGTAACTCCTGAATGAGAAACAATGGGACATAAGCAAAAGGTAAAAAAAATCAATCCAAGGAAGTGCCTCCAAGAAATAGGATAGATCTCTAACAAATTAGCCATGCGTTCTCTGCCTGATATGTACTCAAAGATGAGTATACAACCCATGTTTCATGAGGGTTTCTCTTCCAGGACTCAGCCTGGGATTTGAAGATGAGAAAAAGAATGGTAAGTTTTCTTGCATAAACCCTATCTGTTCCTGCAACCCAGATTTTCTCTTTAATGCTCTGAATTCTGGGAGGGCACTGGTGGTCATCATGATGAAGAGTCAGACTAACTCTGAATTCTTTCCAGAGACACTTCCCAAGCCCTCCTTCAGTGCCTTGTCCAGCTTAGTGGTAGGATACAGAGGCAACGTGACCCTGAGGTGCCAGTCTCACTTCCAGAATGTGACATTCATGCTGGGGAAGCTGCAGGACTCCAGGTACAGGCAGGAGCAGAGGTCCACAGGACACAAGGCTGAGTTCTTCCTTACTCACCTGGAGCCAAAGGATGCTGGGATGTACTTTTGCGCCTACAAGACAATGGTCTCCCAGGAGTGGTCAGGGGAGAGTGAATACCTACAGCTCAAGGTCAGAGGTGAGAAAGGCTGCCTCAGGTTTGCTCTTGAGGCATATATTCCTGTGCTGTGATGGAACCTGGCTGGGCAAGGAAAAGTCCGGGAAATGGACAGATGTGACCATTTGAATGTAAAATATGGTGGAAATAGGAAGTGAGTGTGGGCAAAGGTTCTCATCAGAGATTCTGAGTGTGGATCAACGAGGTGGATGTGGGAGTGTTTTAGAATAGAGTTTTAGGGGACCTGGATGGCTCAGTGGGTTAGGCATCTGCCTTCAGCTTGGATCATCTGCGTTCAGCTTGATCCTGGGGTCCTGGGATCAAGCCCCATGGCGGGCTCCCTGCTCAGTAGAAAGCACACTTCTCCCTCTTCCTCTGCCACTCCCACTGCTTGTGCTCTCCTTCTCTATGTCAAATAAATAAATAAAAACTTTAAAAAAGAATATAGGTATGAATAGAAAATTTGAGGTAGAGTATGGCCAAAGATGAAGAGATGATTGTCATTGAGAAAAAGATAGTTTGAGGGCACCTGGATGGCTTAGTTGGTTAAGTGTCTGCTTTCAGCTCAGATTGTCCTGGGGGAGCCTGCTTCTCCCTCTAGCTTGTGCTCTCTCTCACATTCTTGCTCTCAAATAAATAAATAAATAAGTGAAATCTTTAAGAGAGAGAAAGATAGTCTATTAGAGTTCCCAAGAAAAGGGGTATAGCAATGCCATGCAGGACCACATAGAGAAGCACCAAAGACAGTCAAGAAACAGAGGGAGGAGGAAGACTGGGCAAGAGTCTTTACTGAGGTTTCTGTGGGAAGGAACAGACTTAAGATTGGCCCTGGTGTACAGAGGTTGTCCCTGATTATCTGGTATCTAACAGGGAATATCAACCCAGAGTGTGAGAGCCATAGAGGAGGTGGTTGGCAGTATGAGCTCTGGAATGTTTGGTTTGCACCTGAGGGGTGTGCTTGGGGAAGTGGATACCCTTGGTGGAGGATCTCTGCAGGGTCAGCAATGTCCCAAGATATCAAAGTGTCAAATTCAGAAAATAAAATCTTTGGTTAATAGAAAGATGGGTAAGAATATCCCCAGGTTCATTGGAAAAGAGGAATCCCTGGTCCTTCCCTTCACCCATGCTGCTTTGGCCTCTTCAGGATCAGTCCTAAACCTTCCCTCTTACTCAACATAGACCCTAAGATGACTCCAGGTCACAGTATGAGACTCTGATGTCTGATTGCATACGACAGACCCAAATGTATTGTTATTGTTCTGCTGAAAACAGAACTCCCAGAGCTGCTACAAGTTGAGAAAACAAGAAAAATCCAAACTATCAGGACGGCAAAAGACATCCCTCATTTTTAACCCCCCACTTCAACAATAGAAATTTGGCATCCACCCACAAACCAAAGTGCCTTTGTGGGAGTTGTGGGATCTGGCACCACACAGCAAGGGACCCAAGAGGAGTCTCCCCCACCTGTGCATTGAGTAATAGGCAGACAGATCTCAGTACCAGCTGTGGAACCTGAGGGAGACTGTAAATTAATTCCGGGTCCTGTTGGCCATGGCCTAGAAGCACGTGAAGACTTGGGCAATCACCTATGGGCAAGAGAATCTTTGTAGAAGTCTATAAGCCAAGACTGAATCATGAAGAAATAGAAAATCTGAATAGATCAATAACAGATAAGGAGATTGCCTCAATAATCAAAAACCTCCTAATGAAGAAAAGTGACCAGCTGGTTTCACTGGTGATTTCCACCAGCATTTAAAGAAGAAATAATGCCAATCCTTTTCAGAGTCTTACTAAAAATGGAAGATGTGGGGGTACCTGGCTGGCTCCGCTGGTAGAGCATGTGACTCTTGATCTCAGAGTCATGAGTTCACGCCCCATGTTGGGTGTGGAGCCTACTTAAAAAAAATTGAAGATGTGGGAACATTCCTACATTCATTTCATGAGACCAGCATTACCTATACCAAAGCCAGATAGTGACACTGGGAGAAACCTACAGAGCAATGTCCCTCATGGACACAGAGGCAAAAATTCCCAACAAAACCTTTGCAGCCAAATTCAACAGCACATTAAGAAGATCTTACATCATGGTTAATTGGGATTTATCCTTAGGGTGCAAGGATGCTTCAACGTACACAATCAGTAAATGTCATAGACCATGTGACCATGTTAATGAATGAAAGACAAAAAGACTATGATCATCTTAATAGAGGCAGAAAAAGCATTTGACAAAACACAATGTCCTTTCAAGATTACAATCTCTCCACAAATCAGGAATAAAAGCAATGCATCTCAACATCACAAGACAGACACAACAAACCCACAGCTAGCATCGTACTCGAAGGCGAAAGGTCAAAATATTTCCTCTGAGAACAGAAACAGGACGAGGACGTCCACTCCTATCTCTCCTCGTCAACATAGTACTGGAGGTCCTAGCCCGAGCAATCAGGCAAAACAAGGAAATAAAAGGCATCCAAACTGGAAAGGAAGAGGGACAACTGTCTTTATTTGTAGATGATATAATGTTATACATGGAAAATCCTAAAGACTCAATCAAAAGACCTGTTAGATCCTGAATAGCCAAAGCAATACTGAGAAAGAAGAATAAAGCGGGGGCTACTGTAATACTGATTTCAAACTATACTACAAAGCTATGGGGGTGCCTGGGTGGCTCAGAGGGTTAAGCCTCTGCCTTCGGCTCAGGTCATGATCTCAGGGTCCTGGGATCGAGCCCTGCATTGGGCTCTCTGCTCAGTGGGGAGCCTGCTTCCCCCTCTCTTTCTGTCTACTGTGATCTCTCTGTCTCCCTGTCAAATAAATAAATAAAATCTTTTTTAAACTTTTTTAAAAAAATTATTTGACAGACAGAGATCACAAGTAGGCAGAGAGGCAGGCAGAGAGAGAGAGGAGGAAGCAGGCTCCCCACAGAGCAGAGAGCCTGATGCGGGACTCGATCCCAGGACCCTGGGATCATGACCTGAGCTGAAGGCAGAGGCTTTAACCCACTGAACCACACAGGCACCCCTAAAATCTTTTCTAAAAACTGTCATGTGATAGCAAGGATTCTAGGCTACTGAATAGCCATTATATAAACTATGAAAATAACAGAAGTGCATAAAACAATATTTTTTAAAAAGCTATAGTAATCCAGATGGTGTGACATTGGCATAAAAATAGACACATATATCAATGGAATGGAATCAAGAGCCAACAAATGATGTTGGAAAATGGGATAACCATATGCAGAGGATGAACTGGACCCTCATCTTGCGCCACTCACAAAAATTAACTCAAAATGTATTAAAGACTTAAACATAGGTCCCCAAGACATAAAACTCCAAGAAGAAAATGGGAAAATGGGAAAAGCTTCTTTACATGACCTTGACAATGATTTTTCTTATATGACCCATAAATGACGAGAAAACGAATGCAAAAATAAACAAGTGGGATTGCATCAGGCCAAAAGCTTCCACACAGCAAAAGAAACAGTCAGCAAGATGAGGAGACAACCTACCAAGTGGGAGAAAATATTTGTAAAATGGTGGTGCTCCTTCCTGGGATAGGGAAGACTGGCAAGGAATAGGACTGGAAGGGGTAAAATTAGTGAGATCACTTATAAATGTTTTGTTATTAAACATAATATGATAAAACTAATGTGAAACTCAGGAGTACTAAAAAGAACCATCTGGGGGTGCCTGGGTGGCTCAGTCATTGAGCATCTGACTCTTGATTTTGACTCAGGTCATGATCTCAGCATCGTGAGATCGAGCCCCATGTCAGGCTCTGTGCTCAGCATGGAGTCTGATTGAGGTTCTCTTCCTCTGCCTCTCCCCACCCCTCAAATAAATAAATAAATACAATCTTTAAAAAAAAAAGGGGGGGCCATCTAATGTTATGGCCCAGGTTTGGGGACCCAGTGAGCATCCCAAGGGGAAAATAGGAAATGGGAAAGACATTTTCCACTTCCCAAAGGGGGCTTAGAGTCCATAAGCAGAATAAGAGGAGCTACATCCCCAAGATTTCCACTCAATCACTGACTTTTTCCCCCCTGCATCTTGTTTTCTAGATGTCCATGATGGACATGGAGCTATGGAAGGAAAAAATGGTAAGATAGTCTGAGAGATATTTTTCCAATTTTTATCCACCACATGAGGCAGGCAGTCCCCTTTGGTTAAAAGGCACAGAAGAACTTTGATGCTTGGTTTCTCACTGTGATAGGGAAGATGACTGCCTTTCTGGGAAGCTGACCTCCAAGCTCCTCGTGGGTTAAGGAGAAGCCGATGAGTAAAACAGTTAGAGGTGCGTCGTTTGTCTTTTTATGTAGTGAAACACCATGGCGGAGTCTTGTGAAGACTGGGGATGAGCTTGTGTGTCCAGTTTGGGCAACAGGATGGGGACCCGTGGAGCCCAGGTGCTTTGGGAATGTGTGTGATCAAGGATTTGCTAAAACTTTAGAGTTCTTAAAAACAGGTGAATATTAAGTTATTTTTCTCTGATGTTGCTTTTCCATGAGGAGTTGACTAAGAGTCTATCCTTGGAGATGCTTGTAAAAGTTAGAACTTTTGACATCTTTGGATGAAAACAGCTCATCCAGATTTTAATGGCCAAATATATAATGTAAGTTGGCATCTAGTTGCTTACTCATCTTTAATTTTTGCAACTCATAACCTCCCTGTAATCTACTCCAACGAGCCAAAATTGTCCAAGACTGTCATTAGAGTCTATGCTAGAACAACGTTGTTTTGTTTTTTTTAAGGTATCTCCCAAAATGTCCTTGCAAAATAAGTAATAGCCTTTGAAAATGTTTTCATTCGGTATTAGCAGACTTGGGGAATGAGCTCTACTCCAGCCTTATGAACATAAGTCACACCAGGAATGTTTTCTGGGAGAAATCTGAAATTGGATGGAGTCAAGGACCGTGGAAGTACCAGAAATAAGGCGGGAAGTCTAGCGATGGGTGAGAGGGGAAAGAGGAAGAGGAACAGTCTTCTTTTTGGCTCTCGTATTACTTATTTTCTTTCTTTTGTATTGATTTGTAATTCACATCCCATAAATCCAGCCTTTTAAAGTACACGATTTGGTGGCATTTGGCACATTCACAAGGTTGTGCAACCAACGCCACTCTATCATTGCAGAGCATTCTCATCCCCCCCAAACAGACTCTCCTTCCCCATCAGCAGTCTCTCCCCATTCCTTTCCCAATGATGGACATTTGGGCGGTTCATACCTCTCAGGTATCGCAATTAAGGCTACTATGACCTCTGGGGGCGGGGCGGGGGTTGGCAAGCACCTGTTTGAGTTCCTGCTTCCAGTGTTCTTGGATATCTACCTAGGAGTAGAATTGCTGGGACATATGGTAAATCTATGTTTAACTTCTCAAGAAACTGCCAAATTGTTTTCCAATGTGGCCGCACCAATTTACATTCCCACCAGTAATACATGTGGGTTCCAATATCTCCACATCCTTGCCAGCACTTATTTTCCTTTCATTTTATTATAGACATCCTAGTGGGTGTGTAGATCATTTCTTGAGATGTACTTTCTGAGCTCAAATTTATACCGCAGCAATTCTAAATGGGATAAAGTCTTTAAGCACAGATAGGATGCTCCCAGCCCATACAGAGGGTCACATATGTGCACATAGGCCTGGCTTCCTCTCTGCTGCCTGAGGCCTCATGTACGCCCGTGGCAAGCTTTATTCCACCGCTCCCTGTGATTCCTTCATGGCGACACCAGAGACCCTTGCTAATTTATTCTAGCAGTTTGTAAAGAGTGATGGGAAATTTGGCCAGGAAACATGGATGCCTCAGGGTGAATGCAGATCAGTGGGTTGTGTCGCTGTAGGAAGGGGAAAGTCTTGTGATGGTTTACTTCTTCCTTCTAGTGAGGGGCTGTGGGAGAGAAGCCCAAGGCCAGATGAACGGTAAGCAGGGCTGATGTCTGGAGCAGCTGTTCCCACCCTGCTTTCTTAGGCTCCCCGAGAGGCACTAATAGTTTGCTGCTTTGAGGGTCTCTTGGATTCAGTGCCACCAAAAGATTCAAACAAGTATTGATTGTGAAAGTGACTGTGTAGGAGGTGCCGGGGAAGGAGGGCTGAGAAGAAAAGGACTGAGCAAGAGTGCGATATCCATGTCCCTCCCTGGTGTCTTTTGCACTGTGCTGGGCTAGGGGGTTCAGGCAGTCCTGGGAAAGAGATGTCCCTGGGATACAGAGATCCCGAGGCATTTGGGGTCCTTCCTGGCAGTCTCCCAACAACGAGATGCAAATGTTCACATTGGAAAGTGAAAGAAACCATGATCCAGAGAGCATAAAAATGGCAAAGGGAGTGGAGGAGCGCTGGCATCCTCTGTGACAGAGGGAGACAGGTGTGGGTGGGATATGGGGGGAGAAAATAATCATTATCACTACAATCTCATTCCTACACATTGAGTCAGATTTTAGACTCGGCTTTGAAGCCAGCGCTTCCCAACACTACTCAGCTCTTCCCGTTCCGTGTTCTCTTCCCACCCCTCTCCTTACTCCCCTTCTGGAGGCATAACTGACCAAAGTGTGCAGGTGATGGTCTCGTCTCCAGGACCTACTCCTCTGTTCACTGGTAGCCTTTTACCAGCCTCTTCCCACCTCCCCACCTGCTACTCTCCTTGGCCCCTGGCAACCACCACTCTACTCTCTGCTTCTACAAGTTCAACTGAAAGATTTTTTTTCTTTGTTTCAGATTCCTCACATAAGTAGAATCTAATCAGGTAGTATTTGCTTTCATTTGGCTCATCTCCTCAGCATAATGCATCTGTACTGTTGCAGACAGCAGGATTTTCTACTTTTTTCATGGCTGAATAATACCCCAGTACAAATACCATTTAACTCTTGAACTCTTGAATGTGGCTTTTCATTCCTCTGGGATGGGACTTACTGTTCTCTCTGCGGCGTCGCAGTGACGGGGGTAAACGTATGTCTCCCCAGAGCGTGAGGTCACTTCTCTGGTGTTTCCACACCCAGAGGCCAGCACGGAGCTACCCATCCCAGCTGTGGAGTCCGAGCAATTCCCTTAACTTGTGCATACTTTGTTCAGGTTAGAATGAAATGGGAACAGTAAAACTACCTTGTATGTTTCTCTCTTTTTTTGTAATTTAATGTTATTTTGTTTAAATTCAAGTAATTAACGTGTAATGTATTATTGGTTTCAGAGGTAAAGGTCAGGGATTCATCAGTCTTATATATCACACCCAGTGCTTATTCCATCACGTGCCCTCCTTAATGCCCATCACCCAGTTACCCCATCCCCCTACCCAGTTGCCCTCCAGCGACCTTCAGTTTGTTTTCTAGAGTTAAGAGTCTCTTAAGGTTTGCCTCCCTCTCTGATTTCATCTTGTTTTGTTTTTTCCTCTCTTCCCCTATGCTCCTTTATTTTGCTTCCTGAATTCCACATATCAGTGAGATCATAACAATAATTGTCTTTCTCTGATTGACTTATTTTGCTCAGCATAATACCCTCTGGTTCCATCTACGTCATTGCAAATGACAAGATTTCATTTTTTTGATGACTGAGTGATATCCCATTGTGTATATATAGACCACATCTTCTTTATCCGTTCATCTGTTGAGGGACATCTGGGCTCCTTCCACAGTTTGGTTATTGTGGACACTGCTGTTATGAACATTGGGGTGCAGGTGCCCCTTCTTTTCACTACATCTGCATCTTTGGGGTAAATACCCAGTAGTGCCATTGCTGGGTTGTTAAGGTAGCTCTATTTTTAACTTCTTGAGGAACCTCCACACTGTTTTTCAAAGTGACTGTACCAGCTTGCATTCCCACCATCTCATGTGCTTCCTGTCAAGATGAGAAGAACGTGTGAAGCCCCTATCACAGAGAGGCTCACCATAAATAATCAGAATTATGGATACGGCTGAAAGGTTTATTAGGGAATTCCCTTGGGCGAGGCCCTCTCTGCGAGTGCCCACCCAGTTAACCCCCTGCTATCTAGTCCAGTGGCTACTGTTCTTATCCTCACTTTGAAGAGGGAAATGAAAAGTCAGAGAGATTAAGGAAATTCCCATAGTCATTGGAAGTCCCAGCTCAGAAGTGGTAGCAGCAAGTTCTGGAAGCCGGGGTATCTGACTCCTCGCACCTGTGGGGCTGAACTCGATCAGGTGTTTCAGGAGCCAAACTGATTCTATGACCTGCTCCTCTCCCACCAGCCAACAGATTGATCTTTGCTGCCACCTTCAGCTGCCTTTCCATTTCCATCCTCTTCCTCGCTGTCTTCTTCATCAACAGATGCACCCAGCATGGTGAGTTCAAGGAAGAACTGGTTTGTTTGCTTGTTTAATAAATAGACTTCACACCCAGCATGGGGCCTGATGCAGGGCTTCAACTCATAGCCCTGAGATCAAGAGCCAGACACTTAACTGACTGAGCAACTCAGGCACTCCAGGGAGCCCTGGTTTTAAACATTGGGGAAGGGGAATGAAGTGATGGATTTTCTCATTATACAAATCCCTCCCCATTTTGTTGTTGTTGTTGTTGTTTTGTAGGTTCGTCACATGGAGATTCCACCAAGAGGTAGATATACTTGACGAATCTTATGTCCCTCCCTTCTCCAGAACCCTGTTTGCACTTCTGTGATTCCCATGCCTCTTCTCTCCAAAGCCCTGTCCTCTCCCTCAGTCTTCAGATCCCTAATGTGTTTCTGTCTCTTAGAATCAGCCATTCTGAATTTCCCAAGCAGGAGGCTACAGGTGAGTGGTAAGAGAGAAACCACAAGGGAATCGTGGGATGGGAAGAGTAAGTCTCACTCCTGCAATCCGAGACCTGATTTTTTTTTTTTTTTCCATTCACTCACATGCAGATTTATCCAACCTGGAGAGGATATCTGTCTCGGTGAGTTCTCCCCACTAGGTCACTTAGCACCATAGGCTGACCCCATCTGCCTCCTGGTTTAGCCCACATTCTGGTTAGTTGGATGTCCTCAGTTCACGTGACTGACAAGAGGCCAATTAACATTGTGTTTAAAAAACACGTGCCTTGACCAAACTCATCAAAACAGAGGGTAGAATGGTGGTTACCAGGGGTGGGAGATATTGCCCAAAGGATACAGACTTGCAACTAGTAGATAAGTTAAGTCATGGAGATATGACCCACAACACCGTGATTATAGCTCACAACGCTGTATTATAAACCTCAGAGTTGCTAAGAGACTAGGTCTTAATTGTTCTCACTGCAAAAAAGAAATGGTAATTATGCAGCAGGATGGAGATGTTAGCTGACATCATGCTGCAATATATAAATGTATCAAATCAACCCATGGTCCCCCTTAACCACATACAATGTTATATGTTAATTATATCTCAATAATTCAACAAAGAAACACCTGCTTTGTATCCCACAGTAGCTGGGTTCCAACTCCCCATGGCTACTGTTTACCGCCAGTATGGTCTGAGACAACTCGTGAAACCCCTGTGATTCGGATGCTTTATTCCCTCCCTTATCTAATGGGGATCAAAATCCCCCATGAAAAGGCCTGTGTGAATCCAGTGACACACTAAACATAAAGGGTTTGCTGGAATTTCTGGCAAGTTTTAAAACATCAGATGGATGGCATGAAAGCAGTGATTAACAAAGGTTAATCGATGTACATCAATCAATTTTCTCTGTTTAAAAAAACTGCTTGCTTGTCCTTTAACATTAACTATCATTACCTCTAAGAGCAACTATCAGATGACATTTGTACATTTTTCTATAGGACACAGAGGTTCCTTGGTCCATTCTGTATGCCAAAGCATGTAAAAAGGGGCATTAGCAAAAGGTGCAAACTGTTCGCTGTTGTACTTGAAAAATATCTATGCCTGTGGCGTTCATTGAGATACATATGTATTTTTTAAAAGGTATAGAAAAACATAGTTCACAGGTTCACAAATGAACCATCAATGAACAAATCTAGTCCATGTTAAATGTTGGGTAAATGACATTGATTAGCAACTTGTTGATAATAACAATATTATAATAACATGATATTATGGTGGGGTACCTCACCATACAATGAAATTCTATTAAACAACAACAACAACAAAAAGGGAAGAAACTAGTGAAAGATCCATGTGCTAAATGAATACACTGCAAAACCATTTAGCTAAGTTATGAAAAGAGCCAGATACAGGAGACTGTCCATTGTCCCATTCCTGTAAACTCTCCCCAGGGAGTAATTCAATAACCGGCTGTGGCTAGAGCCAGGAGGGTGGGTATAACCACACCCAGGAGGGCGGGTATAACCACACAGGCACAAAGGGAATTTTTCTGGTAACGAATGTCCTAAAAGTTATTCTGACCGAGGGCTACCTCAGTCCACAGATCCACTAAAGGTCATCAAATGGTGTACCTCTGTTAGGTGAATTTCATGGTAAATGAATTATATCTCAATAAAATTGTTTTTAAAATAGCATGATATTAACACAACCAATAGGTAATTCTTACGGGATAGGAGTTCTTATTCTCAACCCCATAAATTTGCAATGACTGTTCTTGATACCAGTTATCATTAGTAGTGTTTTATGATTAAAACTAGAGTCAAAACCCTCATCCTCCCAAGACCACAGCCATTCCTGAAATGGGGCTGTCCAGTAGGACTTGCCGCAGTAATGGACGCGTCCTATGGCTGTGTTATCGGATACAGCAGCCCCTGGCTACATGTGGCAATTGTACACTCAAAATGCATCTGGTATGACTGAGGACCCGCGTTTTAAGTTAAATGTAATTTTAATTCACTGAAATGTCAATCACCCTATGTGGCTTGTAGGTACCATATTGGACAGCTAAGCTCTAAAAGCCCATCTCTTTCCCCCAAAGACTGAAAGACCCCCCCAGGGAGGAAGCCATGCTGATCTCTACCTGAGGCAGTCTCTGTCCTCCGCCGAGGAGCCCCAGGATCTTGTGAATGTGCAGTGCGGCAGGTAAAGGATGACAGCCAGAGCCCTAGAAAAGGAGAACGTGCGTTAAGATGCTGGAATGACTGGTCTCATGGAAAACAGGTCACTCCACGTCCTTGGCTCATAATCCATAGTAACAAAATTAAAGTTCTGCTTTTTTGATTCCGTGCCTCTCAAGAATTACTGGCTGGGTTTTCCTAAAATCTGGAGTGTGACTTTAGTGTGGACTGACTTGAAACATGTCCTGTGTCTACGGGCTGATGGTACTGTTCTAGCTACTTACGGGATTCTGGATGGCACCCCACAAATAGAAAGACTGTTCCCCAGAAAAACCCATTGGTTGTTGTTGGGTGAGGGCCTGCCATAGACAGAGGGATTTTTGAAAAGGAGCGCAAGGTGGGCACCTGGGTGGCTCAGTCTGTTAAGCGTCTGACTCTTGGTTTCAGCTCAGGTCACGATCTCAGGGTCCTGGGATTGAGCCCCATGTTGGGCTCCTTGCTCAGCACAGAGTCTGCTTGAGATTCTCTTTCTCATGCCCTCTCTTGCTCTCTCTCAAATAAATTAATTAAATCTTTAAAAAAGAAAAAAAAAAAAAGGAGCACAAGATACAAGCCACAAAGATGGACACTCAACGGTGAACTAACTAAAGCAACCATAAGAGGTCTGCACCAGGGTAAGCCCCAAGTTGTGTCTGGTTCATGATCCTTTCAAGCAGTGCTGGGCAGCCCTCTAGTCCCAAAGCCAAGACCAGTTTTCTTGTTGACATGAACAGAAGCGCTTTCTCAGTGTCGTCATATTTCTTTTCTTATTATTTCTTTAAAACCAAAGGATACAGGGCGCCTGGGTGGCTCAGTGGGTTAAAACCTCTGCCTTCTGCTCAGGTCATGATCCCAGCGTCCTGGGATTGAGCTCCGCATCAGACTCTCTGCTCAGCAGGGAGCCTGCTTCCCCCAACCCCCACTCTCTGTCTGCCTCTCTGCCTACTTGTGATCTCTCTCTGTGAAATAAATAAATAAATAATAAGTGAAATAAAACCAAAGGATGCAATGGAGCTAGACTTACCAAGTACATGTGGATTTTGTCACTTGGCACCCAGAACCTCATTAACTTATGTATTATGCCATTGTAAGGACTTTTCTGAGCGTGGACTTTTTTCTGTGGCAGTGACTTGGAATGGCCAGCTGCATGCAAACACAAGTAAGTGAACTCTGCTTCCACTTACATCACCCGATCAGGATCGAAAGTCATTTTTTTTCATCTCTGAGTGAACAAAAGTGGAAGAATTTGGGATGCACATATAAATATTCTTAGCTCACAAGCACATGCTGGGCAACTTTCCTCTTTTTAGGTTTTTAATTATGAAATAATTTGACCATAAAGGAAAACACCAAACTACAGAAATGGAAATATGCACACTATACTTATTTTCTAGATGTTTTCGGTTATGTTTCATGACGCCCGCTCCCAATCTGTTGTCCTTCCTCTCTTCCCCAGAGATGACCTTTATGCATGTTATTATATGTTATTCTTATCCATTTTTCTCATACTTTTACAACACAGACATCTACTGATTGTCAGTATATGGCAATACTCTATGTGTTAACATATACACATATATGGGATCCTCTTGTATATTATAATTCTGTGACTTTTTATTGTCCCCAATATGATGCTGTTGAAAATCCAGGTGAGTGCTGTGGGTCTAGCTCATAGACCCATACAGCTCATTGCCTGCCATACAGAAGTCAGCTGTTGGCCATACCATGGAATATTGCTCAACCCCAAAAGGAATAAAGCACCATGATTTGCCACTGAACATGAGTGAACCTTGAAAACATTACACTCAGTCAAAGAACCAGTCACAAAAAGCTACGTACATGCTGTAGGAGTCCATTCCTGTGAGATGCCCAGAAAAGGCAGACCCTCAGACACAGAGAGCAGCAGACAGATTCATGCCTGCCAAAGGGCTGAGGGAAAGGAGGAAGTGGATGGGATCTCTCTTTGGGGGTGACAGAAATATTGTGGAAGTAGAGGCCAGAGATTGTTGAACATCCTTGTGAATACTCTTCTTTAAAAAATGCTGAATTGGATGTCTTAGAAGTGTAGATTGTACAGTATGTGAATTGTATCTCAATGAACCAAATTTGCACAAAGAACTAGTTGGCTGCACCAGTCATGGCTTCTTTTGAGTCCTTCCTCCACGACTAGATGGTTGGGCTCTTTCTGGGGCTTTGCTATCAGCAAAATGCTGCAATAGACGTCCTGTCCACAAGTGTGATCTCTTGGTGGCATATTTAGGAGTAAAACCTGTCTTTTGTACTATCTACGCCTTTAATCCCACTAGGAGAGCCAGACTGAGACCTAGTAGTTTTCCCTATTTTTACTTCCACCAGGGATGTATAAGTTCCCAGTTCCCCACGTCCTTGCCAATTCAGAAATATATTAAACCTGATAACTTTTGCTGATTAAAATAGATGAACTCATAACCCACTTTAAGCTGCCTATATAAAGATATCTCATGGTTGTTTTAATTCGCATTTTCCTGAGAATGAGTGAGGCTTATTGACCATTTGGGGTTTCTTTTCTGTAAATTGATGATTTCTATCCATTGTCCACTTTTCTGTTGGTCTTTTCCTTTCTGATTTATATATGTATACCAGGCACATCTTTCCTTTGTAAGCTGTATGCTGCAAAGACCTCCTTGAAGCCTGTGACATATTTTCATCCCTTCTGTATCTTTTAATGTTAGCTATTCAAAGTAATTCATCTTTTAATTGATATGTCAAGGGACTTCCCATTGTCTTGACTAGCTTTACATGATGCATATACTCCCCTGTATCTTCTAAATTAACATTTTTAAAATTTCATTTTTCATATGTAAAGCATCTGATATTAATTTTTGTCTAAGGTGTGAGGGAGGGATCTAATTTTTCCACTTGGAAAACCAACTACCCTAGTACCCTTTATTGAAAGACCCATTCTTTTTCCACTGAGTTTGTGTCTTCAATCTGCTGAAACACGCTCACTTCTGTTTCATCCGCACTGCCTTCCTTCATTAGCCTACTTTAAACTCGTGGATGGAAATGACGAAAGGAGAAACTTGATTTGAAAAGATTTGAAAACAATAAAGGAAAAGTTGAGATGCACGACTGGCTCAGTTGATAGAACATGTGACTCCTGATCTTGGGGCTGTGAGTTCAAGCCCCACCTTGGTTGCGGAGATAACATTTATCTTTTTTAAAGATTTATTTCTTTATCTGAGAGAGAGAGAGAGCGCGCGCACACATGCACATGGCAGGGAGGGGCAAAGGAGAGGGAGAAAGAGAATCTCAAGCAGGCTCCAGGAAGCACAGAGCCTGACAAGGAGCTTGATCTCAAGACCTTCAGATCATGATCTCAGCAGAAACCAAGAGTCAGATGGTTAACAAACTGACCCACCACCCAGGTGCCCCTAGAGATTATGTTTAAAAAAAAAAAAAAAAAAAAAAGAGGGAGGGAGGGAGGGAAAGAAGGAAGAAATTGAGTCATGTAACCTAACCAAGGAAAAGACAGAGCTAACCACATTTCAGAAAATTGCATCCCCAGGCTCCAAAATCATTTAGACTTTTCCTGTCTCTATCTCTCATCTCTGTTTCTATTTCTGTGTTATCATTATTATTCAGACCAGCTGTCCTGAGGAGTCTGGGACTGACAGTGACAATTCTAGGCTCACAGCCTTGCAGACTTTTAGCCAAAGAGGTAAGGGGGGCCTTTCGCTTACTGGATCGATTTAGAAAAAGATATTACTGGCTACCTTTGGAACATGCTAGAAACCCACTCACAAAAGATTTAAGCACAGAGGAAAGAAACCAAGCATTTATCTTGCCTTTCATTTATAATCTATACCTCAGCACAGAATCAAGGAGGCCAAGCTTCTGCTCATATATTACCACAACAAATATGTAAAGAAGAAAACCTCCAAGTCTTACCTTTGGCTAATGCATGCCCACCTTATCAGGAACAATACCCGAGGGCAAGGCTTAGAGTCTTTCATCCACGTATCTATATAGTGGATAGAAAACCCAAGCCTGCCCAGTCCTAGACCAGAGGTCAGCAAACTTTTTCTGAAAAGGACCAGAGGATCTCTATGTCAACTCATCTCTGCTCTGGAAGAAAGAGGGCAGCAGTATCTGTTATACAAACAAGTAGGTGGGGCTGTGTTCTAATAAAACTTTATTTACAAACACAAATAATGGGCCTGTTGCCAACACCTATCCTAGGCCAATGCTTTCGGAAAACTGAATCCATCACCAGAATGAGAACTGAATTAAGCCAGGAAATATATGTTCTAGGATGCAATGGAAGGCTTTTTTGGGGGGGCGAGGGGGCGGCTTCCTCAGTTTTCAGATCTGTAAAAGTGGAAAACAAGCAAGACAGGATGGTTTCTGGGGTCTTCTCTGTCTTGACATGCTAAGTTTCTGGGGCCATCCTTCCTACCACAGAGGTGCTTTACCTAAGGGAGGGGGCCCAACCAACATCTCTTCATGAAAAGACCCAGCCGGCTCTACAACTTGGATGGGGCTTGTTTCCCAGGAACTTGGCAGCCCGTGGCTTCCCCTTGACAGCCTGAGTCAGCCTGTAACTCACGGTCAGGCTTGGGAAGAAGGTGAAGGGGTCCTAGAGCAGAGAGGCCTTCTGAATCTTGGGGCCCTGGCCTGTCCTAGATTCTTTGACCTCCTTCAGGTGTGTCAGCCTCTCTGCTCTCACCCTGTGTGTGTTTGGGGAGGGGAAGGTACTCTGGGGAGTGAGAACAGAAAGCAGAGGAGAATGTGGGGTCCATAAGCTTGGAGCAAGGGAGAGAAGGGGCCTCTGCTCTACGAAGAGTGGCTGGCTCACGCTTTCTTTCTCTGTCTCTCACACATACACACACACACACACACACACACACATGCACACACTATTAGAGTTAAACAACTGGCATTTATTTATTTCCTTAGTTCTGGAGGCTGTAAGTCCAGGACGGGGTGCAGGCCAAGTCGGCTTCTGGCGAGAGCTCTCTTCCTGGCTTGCAGAGGCCACCTTCTCACTGTGTCTTCTCATGACCTCCCCTCTGTGCTCATGCAGTGGGTGGAGAGACAGAGAGAGACAGAGACAGAGGACGAACTCTCTGGTGGCTCTTCTCCTAAGGACCCTAATATGATCAGATCAGGGCCCCACTCTTAAACGACCTCATTTACCCTTAATTACTCCCGTAGAGGTCCATCTCCAAATCCCACTACACTGGAGTTTAGGGGGAACACACTTAGTCTGTAACAAACAACACACACACACACACACACACACACACACACTATTCTATGAAGACACCCAGAGGAAGAGCCGCACAGACCCTCTACGTGTCCACAGCCACACACACCAGCTCACACTCTCATAGGCTCAGCTTTGTCTACCCCCAAAATTCATATGTGTAAGGCCTAACCCCCTGCATCTTGGAAGGTGGGCTTGGAATGGTGGTCATTCCAATGGGCTCATTGCAGACCTAATTTAAAAGATGAGGTCATACTGGAGGAGGGTGGCCCCTTCACCCAATATGACTCTGTCCTATAAGAAGGGGCGCCCTTTGGGCACAGAGATGTACACAGGGGGAACACCATGGGAACATAAAAGTGGAGATTGGGGTGATGTTTCTACAAGCCGAGAAGCACCAGAAGCCAGGAGAGAGGCCTGAGACGGAAGGAACCAACCCTGCTGACCTTGGTTCCCCCAAAACCAAGAGAGAATAGATTTCTGTTGTTTAAGTCCACTGGGAGTCTGTGCTGCTTTGGGAGAGCAGCCAGGAGACCAGGAACCCAGGAGGGGTTCCCTCTGCCAAATAAATAAATAAAATCTAAGGAGGAGGCAGGAGGCTCTAAGCCCCCGACTTAGGCTGCACTGTCTTACAGGAATTCATCAACAAAACACAGATCCCAAGATAAATGACTAAGAACTTCAAGATGATGAGTGCAGAGCAGGAAGCCCCAAGCTCAGGGTCCCTGCGGAA
This sequence comes from Mustela nigripes, assembly GCF_022355385.1. NCBI lineage: Eukaryota > Metazoa > Chordata > Mammalia > Carnivora > Mustelidae > Mustela > Mustela nigripes. The sequence goes on from NC_081573.1 coordinate 762,129, forward strand.
CATGAGGACCCGAGGCACCGGTTGCCTGCCCTGCAGGCCCTTGGAGCTGGCCAAGTGGGTGCCCCAGCCTCCACCAGCAGCTCCCCGGCTCCGTGCACATGAAGGAGTCTCCCCTTTTCTCCCCTCCGCTTGCTGGGGCACAGCCCATGACAAGGTGCTAAAGCCCCCGGGGGAGTTGCTGGGCGGGCGGGGGAGCTGTACCTCTGTTCCTCCTGTCGGGGAAGTCATTCTCTCTCAAACTCGGGAGCTCTTGGTGGCCATCTGTCCCACCATGTGGAGGAAGCCGGTCTTTAATGAGAAACCCGAAGATGACTCAGAGCATCGGTGGAGAGAGCCTGCAGCTTTTGTTTTCTTGATTCAGGATGCTTCCAACCCTAGCATCCCCCCTCTCCATGCAGCCTTCCTGTTCAATCATTCTGGGAATCCTCTGAGTCAAAAAAAAATAATAATAATTAAAATAAATGACACCTGGAAAAGTTTTCTGAGTTGGAGCTAGTCCGAGAAGGGATTTCGTTATGAACAGCATCTGGACAAATACTGGACAAATACAAATACTGTTAAGATCGCTCGCTGGCCCTAACAGATACCATTTTTGGACACCCACTCTGGGATTCATCCCGAACCACAACTGTTTATTTGCTAAAATTCCAAATGCAGCATAGCAAGACACCACTGGTGTCTTCCTAACTTGGGTCTTCCATGACCCAGGGGGCATGCTTGGGAAGAGGCCAGAGCTATGGAAAGTCTTTTGCTTTTAGATGGTATTGTGTCTACGTCCGGGTTATGTGAACCTAAGGAAGATTTCTTAAAAACTCCAGGTCTTGGGGGTGCCTGGGTGGCTCAGTGGGGTAAGCCTCTGCCTTCAACTGAGGTCATGATCTCGGGGTCCTGGGACCGAACCCCGCATTGGGCTCTCTGCTCAGTGGGGTGCCTGCTCCCCCCTCTCTCTGTCTGCTGCTCTGCCTACTTGTGATCTCTCTCCCTCTGCCAAATAAATAAATAAAATCTTAATAAAAAACAAACAAACTCCAGGTCTCTACATCCTGGCCATAAAGCAGGAGAGAGATGGGATAGTGTTGTTAGCAGCAGTAGGACTCGCCGTCCCAGTTTCCCCAGGACTGGGGCTGGGGCGGGGGCTGCCCCGGGACGTGGGAAGGAGGAGTTTCACAGAACATGGATATTTCAGGGCTGAAACTGAGAAAGCCCTGGGCAAAGAGGACCAAGTTCGTTCCTCACCCTCACTGTAAGCGGAGGAGCCGTAAGCAGGCGTGATGAGAACATTGGCTCTCTCCTTCCGCCCCCGTTACCCTAACACACCCACGTCACGGGTCTGTGCCCTTGGGACACATCTGGGGCAAGTCTCATGACCTTCACCGTCATCTTAGGTAATAAAGGTGTCCAGTTAATCACATGCAAGGGAAAAATCGTGTCAGTTCAGCAATGGAAATATTTTTGACAGGTTGCCTGCGGCCGCAGTGAGCATGATCAGCTTTTTCTTTATTTCCCCACCTGGACCTTCTGCTCCTCCCCTCCCCCTCCGCAGGCCACCGTTCTCTCCTGGTGCCTGTAAGTGCGTCTCCTCCATGTGCTCACCCAAGGGCCGGGGCTCTGTCTTTGGGGTCAGTCAGTCCATTTCCAGCCTCTCCGCAGGGTTCGCCTTCCATCTCCAGGTGGCGCTGGTGGAAAGCACACGAGACACCTGATTCACTCATTCCTTCCCAAAAGTCCCTAGAGCTGTGAGCCACAATCCTGAGCCCTCCAGATGGTTCCATCTTGAGCCAGATTCCATTCCACTCTGAGCCAGCGCTGACCAAACACCGAATGCTCCGAGTGGTCCAGTGGACGCTTTCCCCCTCGAAGCTGGAAGTGAGAGACTGACCTGCTTGCTACCCTCCTCTGTGGGGACGCACAGCTCTTGAAAACAACACAACTCTTCTAGTTCCAACCTGGCTTTTCCACACCTTTGGGTGAACATGAACCCCACCCTGACACCTGACCAGCACTCCTCAAAACCATCAAGGTCCTTCACATCATCAAGGTCATTCAGATTCTCATGGGCATTCAAAACAAGGAGTTTGGGAGCTGCTGCGGTCAAGAGGAGGCACAGTCTATCAGTGTCATGTATCCTGTCACAGAAGACAGGACACCGAGCAAAAACTAAGGACATTTGAACAAAGCACAGACTCCAGTTAACAGCACTGTATCCTGTCACAAAAGAGAGGACACTGAGCAAAAACTAAGGACATCTGAACAAAGCACAGACTCTAGTTAACAGCACTGTATGGAGGCTGGCTCATTAGTTGTGACAAATGCCATACTAATGCAGGATACTGACAATAGGGGGGATTGGTAACAGGTCATAGCATAAATGGGCCATTGTGTACTCTCTTTGCAACGTTTCTGAAAACCTAAAACCATTCGAACATTAAAAGTTTACTTGTGGGGCACCTGGGTGGCTCAGTGGTTAAAGCCTCTGCAATCGGCTCAGGTCATGATCCCAGGGTCCTGGGATCAAGCCTCACATCGGGCTCTCTGCTCAGCAGGGAGCCTGCCTCCGCCTCCTCCTCTCTCTCTGCCTGCCTCTCTGCCTACTTCTGATCTGTCTGTCAAATAAATAAAAAATCTTAAAAAAAAAAAAAAAAAAAAGAAGAAGTTTACTTGTGGGGCGTCTGGGTGGCTCAGTCAGTTAAGCATTTGCCTTTGGCTCCGGCCATGATCCCAGGGTCCTGGGATGGAGCCCTGCATTGGGCTCCCTGCTCAGCGGGAAGCCTGCTTCTCCCTTTCCCACTCCCCCTGCATGTATCCCCTCTCACTGTCTCTCTCTGTCAAATAAATAAATAAAATGATAAAATCTTTAAAAAGAAAAGTATCTATACCACGAGTAACTCAAAGCTAGGTGCTAAAAATATGAAATAAAATAAAATCATAAATTTAAAAAAATAAAAAATAAAAAAATAAAGTTTACTTGTTAAAAGGTGAGAGAAAGCAGCAAGAGAGAAAGGACCAGGGAGAGGACAATTCTGCTCGATGCCAAGACCCTGCCCCCATGTCTCCGTCTGCCATTAAGGTCTTCCTCCCAACTGAGGCTGGGATGGTGGAGAACAGATACCACCATCCCCACTGTTCTCTGCCCAAATTTCCAACCTTACAGTCCATGGGCATACTAAAACGAGGGATGTTTTAGGTCACTTAGTTTGGGCTGGTTTGGTATAAACCGAGGGCTGATCGGAAAGGAGGATCAGCGCTGGGAGCGGGGCAGCTGAGGCCAGCAGAAGGGCCGCCGTGGTGAAAGCCTTTATTCCCGCGGCTCCTGCTTGCTGCCAGTTCTGCAGCTAGGTGGCGGCCAATGATTGTCTCCGGCCCAAGGAAGATGGAGCCGGGGCAAGGCACGGCTGTCCTCACCCAAAGCCTAATGTCCAGCACAATACCACTCAGAACTGTGATGGTGATTTCTTTACAGAAGCCCAGTCCCATCCTGCAGGTGTCCACACCGATACCCTCATTTCCAGCCTCAAGCCGTTTGCCCAGCCCTGGGAGGCTCCCCAAAACGGAGCAGGAGCCACACACGTTACATGTAACATGGTAACAGTGTCCCTTTACTCTGTTCCAAAGACCCCCATTCTGGTTCTGCAGTTTGAGAAAGGCAGCAAAGCTGGGGAGGTAACCCTCTCTCCCCTGCTCTGTTTTCTGCCCCACGGTCGGTCTTTTGCTGACCCTTCAGGAAATAAGATCCAGTTTATTGCGACATCACACTCCCCAAAGCCACCCCCCCACCGAGATTCTCCTGCTGCGAGTCCTTCCTGACAGGACAAAAACTCAGACCATCGGATTCCAACTCATAAAATAGAATTCCCACGCGCTCCAGCCGCTCTGCTTCTGGGCACGTGCCCAAAGGAATCGAAAACAGGGGACTCCAAGGTGCATATTTGTATCAGATATTTGCACATCCGTGTCCACAGCAGCACTGAAGGCAGAAGCAATCCGTCAACGGGTGAACAGATAAACAAAATATGGCACATACATGTGTATTAATCAGTGATGAATTCACATTAGTGATTAATGGTTAATTCTGTGAGAGCCACAGCCATCACAGAATACCGCAGCTGGCTTGCTGAAGCAGCTGAAATTTGTTTTCTTGTAGTTCTGGAGGCTGGAAATCTAAGATCAAGGTGTCGGCAGGGCTGGTTTCTGGGGAGATCTTTCTTTCGGGCTTGCAGATGACTACTTTCTCAACTGTGTCCTCATGGGGCTTTGTCTCGGTATGAGGAAGGAGAGAACATGAACGAGCTCTGGTGTCCTTTCTAGAAAGCCACCAGCCCTATTAGATTAGGGTACCATCTTCCCGACCTCATCAAGCCTTAATTTACCTCCTTAAAGCCCCTGTCTTCAAATGTACTCACTATTGGATGTGAGGACTTCAACATAAGAACTTAGGGCAGGCAGATTCTGTCCATAACACCCCATGATAGAATATTACATAGCCTTCAAAAAGGAAGGAGCTTAGAGGTTTCCCATGCTACAACACGGAGGAGCCTCGAGGACACGATGCTCAGGGAAATAAGCCAGGACACAAAAGGACACATACTGGATGATCCCATTTCCGTGAAGTGCCTGGGGCTGTCAGATTCATAGAGACAGAAAGCAGCTGCCTAAGGCTGGAGGGAGAGGCGAGTGGTGACGGGTGATGCGTGACTGCTTCATAGATAGAGTCTCACTTTGAGAAGACAAAATTCTGAAAGTCGACAAGCACATGAATGGACTTCATGCCACTGACTCCATCTGCTTTCAGGCTTTCTCTGTTCTTGGTGGACATTGTACCTGTGGCAGTTAGACCCTGGTCCAGGAGGCAGGAAACAGACACCTGACGCAGACTCCCAGTCTTGAGCAAGCCCCTCCCATTTCTGGAATTGTTTATTTATCTAGCTATTTAACAAACATTTACTGAATGCCTATGATATACCAGGATATTTTTTATTTTTTTGGAAGGGCTATTACGATTTTTAAAATCCCCACCTTCATGGAGCTTCTATTCAAAGACAGGCAGAAACAAGTAAATACACATTTATAGGGGGCCTGGGTGGCTCAGTCAGTTAGGTGTCTGCCTTCAGATCAGGTCGTGATCCCAGGGTCCTGGGATCAAGTCCCACAGTGGGCTCCTTGCTCAGCAGGATGCCTGCTTCTGCCTCTGCCTGCTATTTTCCCTACTTGTGCTCACTCTCTTTCTGACAAATAAATAAATTACATCTTAAAAATAAATATTTATAGGGACGCCTGGGTGGCTCAGTTGGTTGGATGACTGCCTTCGGCTCAGGTCATGATCCTGGAGTCCCGGGATCGAGTCCCGCATCGGGCTCCCAGCTCCACGGGGAGTCTGCTTCTCTTTCTGACCTTCTCCTCACTCATGCTCTCTCTCACTGTCTCTCTCTCAAATAAATAAATAAATAAAACCTGTTTTTAAAAACAAAATAAATAAATAAATAAATATTTATAAACTGTGATGAGTGTCAGGCTGGGTGTAAGTAGAGTCATACAATATAACATAATGGGTGTGTGGAGGAGAGGTCATCCCTTCAGGAAGGGAGTTAGGGAAGGCTTCGAAGGAAGTGTGTTTACGAGAATTAGACTGCAAAGTTTCCAGCCATGAGGAATGTAAAGGGAATGACACTGGGACAGACATTTCAGCAGGTGCAAAGGCCCTGAGGCAGGGAAGAATTGGCATGTTCTAGTTCTATAAACCCAGCACATGGGCACTGCTGCTGGGGCAAAGCGGGCTGGTCAGAACAAAGCCCGGGAAGAAATGTACCAAGCTAGATCACACAGAGCCATGAGGAATCTGAATTTTTATCTAAGTAGGAAAGGAAGTAGAGCTTGGAAAATGTCTTCATAACACAAAAGGAAGACATGCAGATTTCTAGGCCCTCCTTATCTTATCTTTGGCTTTGCCCATCTCACACTGCGTATGTGCTCCTTCTTTATCCTCGAGGAGGCCGTGAATAATGGTCAGAGCTGGTCTCCTCAGATTCTGCACCGTTCCCTCTTCGGACTCCCCGTAAACTTCTCTAGGCTCCTGTGAGTAGTGCTGCTGGGAACATTCATGTATAGGTCTTTGTCTGAGCACCTGTTTTCAGTTACAGGAAACACCCCGGATTGGTCAATCCACAGAGACAGAAAGTAGATGAGTGGCTGCTGGGGACTAGGAGGAGGGGGGAAATGGACAGTGGCTGTTTGGTGCAGACAGGGTTTCCTTCGGGGGCATGAAACACCTTGGAACAACACTGAGAATGTACTAAATGCTGCTGGATTGTTTGCTTAAAAATGGCGAATGGTTAATTTTAGATTATATGAATTTGCCCTCCATTAAATAAGTAAATAACCTTGTAAACATCGCGAAGGCTAAACAGACACATCTGCGGGCCTCCTCTGTCCCTCCGGCCACAGGCTTGAATCTTCTTCGGGCTTTAAAAAAAAAATAAAGGGATGCCTGGGTGGCTCAGTCAGTTAAGCTGCTGCCGTCAGCTCAGGTCATGATCCCAGGATCCTGGGATCGAGTCCCATGTGGGGTTCCTTGCTCAGCAGGGAGCCTGCTTCTCTCTCTGCCTCTGCCTGCTTATGCTTTCTCTCTCTCTCTCTCTCTCTCTCTCTGACAAATAAATAAATACATAAAATCTTTTAAATAAATAAATAAAAAGACAAACATTACACAGAAAAATAGATACAGTTCGATTCTAGTTACATGAAGTTCAAACGTAAGCAAAATGAAACAACACTTTCTTTAAAGAGTAGAATCATAGTTTTGCAAAACTACAAGGAAAAGGGAAGGATTTATTCAAAATCCAGGTTGTGGCTGGTAATCTTGGAGCTGGGCACTGAGGTGGAGATGAGCTCAGTTAAGAGCCTACGCACGGCTTCCAAGATCCGAGTTCTTTTTCTCAGCCAGCGTTCTAAGAAAGCGAGTGTTTTTTTATTCTGATTCTTTAAATGGGATGTTGAGTTCTTACACACGCTTTTGCATATATGATGCATTCCACATTTAAAAATAAATGTGGGCTGAATTTCAAAAAGACACTTTCGGACATTGGGTAAAACGTTAGCAATGGGGGGGGGGGCTGAGAGAAGAGTCTGTGGGTCTTCTGTGCATTATTTTGATCCTTGCAACATATCTGTAACTTTGAAATTACATTCAAAAAGTTATAAAATGGATTCAGAAAGGACAGGATTGTAGATTTCAAGAAGATTCTATTTTCCTTTACTGCAAAAAACAAAAAACAAAACAAAACAAAACAAAAAACCCAAAAACAAAAGGAAGAGAAGCAAGTTAATGTTTTGCAAATTATCCCATGGTATGATGTGGTTCTCATTACTGGTCTTTGGTGGGTCTCCATTCCCTGCCCCCACCTCTGAGAAGTCCACACGGACCCTGGGCAAGAAAGAGGGTGCAGAGTGCAGGCCCCGCGCAATGAGCCATTCCCAAGACCGGAGGACTCTCCCTCTGCAGGCGGACATCTCTCAGAGCCAGACTATCAGCTCTTCGGGTGGCCCCATTTTTGCTCTCCACTGTACGCGGGGCCCAAAGTGCCACTCAGTAATAAGAGCAGCAGGGTGGATGGAGGGGAGCCCGGGGGCCAAGGCTCTGCAGGGATTAGGACGGCGGGACTCTTGGCAGTGGCTCTAGAAGGTAAGCCCTGAGAGGAGCTCTCCAAAAAAGAACGCAGAAGTGGAACCCCAGCGGCCCGGCTCAGGTTTCTGTGGCCACTGCCCCACGCCTCCTCTGCTCATCCAAAGAGGACGGGAACCCCCCATCTTCAGCACGACGCTGGCTTCAGTACATCAGGAAATGAAGAGAGGGTCCTGCCAAAGAGGGCCCCACGGAGTCTGAGACCGGGGTGCAGGCCCGGCAAAGCAACAGAAGGCCACCCCACATTTCCTGGATGAAAAACAATCTCCCCAGTGAGGAGGTTGCTGGGAACCCCGTGATAATTTGCAATCATATATACATAATTATTTATGTTCTATAACATGTGGCGTTATATAAAGATTATGTTGCATGTTATGTTATAAATATTATTATATGTTTATACATTAGATATTGTGTTTTACCTGTGTAATGTTATGAATACTATATGTATATGATAGGCTAGTATTATAACATTTATATAAAGATTACTATAACATATAATGATGTTACATTATATAGTTACATAATACATAATTGTATTTATAATGTATAATCAAATATAGAAATGTGTAAGAGAATATAGTAACATTTAAATATAATACCCACAGTATTATTAATATAGTAACCAAGTGACTATAAAATACTCATATGCTATATATGATACTGACGTAATATATAATATTATATATAAATATATAATTGTATGTATAAATAGAGCAACATTTAAAGGAATCAATCTCTGGGTATTAACATATTTGTATTCATAAATTTGTTTAAAATTTATTTTTAGGGGTACCCGGGTGGCTCAGTGGGTTAAGTGCCTGCCTTGAGCTCAGGTCATGATCCCAGAGTCCTGGGATTGAGCCCCACAGCCTGCTTCTCCCTCTCCCTCTGCCCATCTCCCCCATCCTGACTTGTACTAGCTCTCTCTCGCTCTCTCAAATAAAATCTTAAAAAAAAAAAAAGATTTTATTTTTAAGTAATCTCTACATTCAACGTCAGGCTTGGACTCATAACCCCCAGATCAAGAGTTGCACGCTTTCAGGCATCCCTGCGTCCTTAAAAATCCCTAAGTATTTTTAAATGTTTAAGAGACTTTGGCCGTTGAGAAATAACAGATCGGCTTTGGCTTTTCCTGTGTAACTGAAGAATGCACTTAGGTTGTGATTCTGGGGTTGAAATACATACCTGGTCTTCACAAGGCTCAAGGCCAGCTCTTTGGCCCCCACAGGATGGGAACACTTGACCCAGGGCTTCCTTGCCCTCTGGCACCCGCTGCTGCTGCTCCAGCTCTTACCAGCATTCTGTTCATGTGGTCACTGCATTCCCCAAGAGGACAGCTCTCCGGCCTATCTTGGAGCCCTGAAGATGCACATCCCCTCCCACAGTCTCCTGGAGGTGATGGAGGCTTACCCATCATGCACCTCGAGAGTGGCGTTCTTAGCCTCTCCCAGACCCCAGTCCCAGAGCCACGTGCCCATCTTTAGGACCTGTTCCCAGGTCCTGCTGGAGCCATCCTCACAGAGCACCACAGACTGCGCTGTCCCTGCTCTGGAGGCTGGAAGCCCAGGGTCTTCGCGTCCCAGGGCTGTTTTTGTTTGTTTGTTTGTTTGTTTTGTTGAGGACCATGGGGGAGGATCTGGGCCGGGCTTTCTCCGGGGCTCAGAGGTGACTGGCCACCTTCTCCCTGTCTCTTTCCTCCGGCCTGTCTGCATCCTGATCTCCCCTCCATACAAGGACACCAGTCCCTGGACTAGGGTCCACCCCGAGGACCTCATTTTCACTTCATCACCTCTGTATAGACCCTCTCAGCAGATCAGGTCTCATGCTGAGGTCCTGAGCTTAGGACTCCATCATAGATGTGGAAGGAACGCAGTTCAACCTACAATATTCGTGCTCTAGATCGCTGAATTTTCTTACCACTGTCTGTGGGTTTCTTTTTTTTTTTTTTTTTTTAAAGATTTTATTTATTTATTTGACAGACAGAGATCACAAGTAGGCAGAGAGGCAGGCAGAGAGAGAGGAGGAAGCAGGCTCCCCGCTGAGCAGAGAGCCCGACGTGGGACTCGATCCCAGGACCCTGAGATCATGACCTGAGCCGAAGGCAGCAGCTTAACCCACTGAGCCACCCAGGCGCCCTGTCTGTGGGTTTCTTGACATGTGACTTCGGGGCTGAGTAAAATGTCACAGGTTTCTGGAGAGCACAGAGGAGTCACTTTTCTCTACCCCAGGACGCACAATCACACCCAAACAGACTCCAAATAAAAGCTGTTAAATTTCCAAACCTTTAATCCCAAACCGACCATAGCAAGGTCAGACCCAAAGATTTCCCCTCCCCTGGTTCCCCAAGGTTCAAATTAGGTTGAAGAGGTCTCTCCCACAAGTGAACACATCCAGATCAAGAAAACGAGTCGGTCCAACTCCCTCCCAAGACCCCCTGGCCTCATCCCGCCACCCCACTCCCTCGTTACCCCATCAGGTCCCCTTCCCTCCCACCTTCCCTGGGGACCCTCGTTTGCAAAAATCCTCTCCCCATCCTACCCCCAAGCATCCCAATTCAGCCACAGAGAAGAACATATTCACAGAGGGAAAAGATGAGGCAGAAGCAGGTCTGTGCGAACCCCATGCGCCCCACAACAAGGCGAACACAGTCTCTCCAGGATTGGGGGGGCAGATTTGGGGGGATAAAATGGAGAAAAGGAAGGGATTAGAAGTAGCTTGCACAAGGCGCAGAGGTGGTTCTAGGCGGCCCTGTGCCCCTGCTTGGGGCAGAGTGAGCCCCAGGGCCAGGGAGGTAAGGTGAGCAGGAGAAAGCAGCCGCCCCCCAGCAGCAAGACCAGGCTGGCCCCCACCCCACAGCCCAGGGACCAGGAGTATTCGTAGGTCAGGGCGGGGGCAGGGGGAGGCTCAGGGCTGACTCTCCGCACGAGGGCTTGCACGGAATGCCGGAACACCTCCAGGCTGACCAGGAGCAGCAGGCCTGTGGGGAAAAGACAGGCACGGTGCTCAGGGCCCCAGGGGAAATCCCCCCACCTGGATCTGAGCGTTTCCCTAACATGCTCCATCTCATGCTCCTGTCACCACCCCCCATTCATCCAGCTGACGCTTACTAAACACCCACTACACAGCATGCACAGTCTGGGAAGCTGGAGATACAGAAGGAACACAACACAAACTGAGAGGGACAGAAGGACAGAGGGATGGAATGGTGGCCACCGGAGGCTGAGGGACCGGGGGAATGTATGGGGGTTGCTTCTTCACGGGGCAGAGTTTCAGCTGGGGAAACACGAAAGTGAAAAAGGGGTGGAGATGGGGCGCCTGGGTGGCTCAGTGGGTTAAAGCCTCTGCCTTAGGCTCAGGTCATGATCTCAGGGTCCTGGGATCGAGTCCCGCATCGGGCTCTCTGCTCAGCAGGGAGCCTGCTTCCTTCTCTCTCTCTCTGCCTGCCTCTCAGTGTACTTGTAATTTCTCTCTGTCAAATAAATAAATAAATAAAATCTTTAAAAATAAAAGGGGGGGTGGGGATGGAGAGCAGCGCTGGCTGCGCCACCGGACAGACCGGCCACAAAAATGGATGAAATGGTAAATTTCATGTTGTGTGTGTTTTATAGCCTTAAGAAAGAAAAAAGCAGGGGGTGTCTGGGTGGCTCAGTCTGTTGAGCATCCTGCTTGACTTAAACTCGGTCACGATTTCAGGGCTGTGGGATCAAGCTCTGCGTTGGACTCCATGCTAGACATGGAGCCTGCTTCAGATTCTCTTTCCTTCTGCCCCTCCCCCTCCTTCAAACAAACAAACAAACAAACAAACAAATAAAGCCAGCCCTGGGATCAAGAACAGCAAAAAGCAAATGACAACTCCATTTTAAAATATTTTTTTAAAAAAAGAAAAAGAAAAGAAAAGGGGTGTCTGGCCAGCTCAGTTGGTAGAATGTGTAACTCTTGATCCCAGGGGTTGTGAATTCAAGCCCCACATTGGGTATAGAGTTACTTAAACCAAAAACAAAAACAAAACTCCATCAAGGCTTTTGGAAAGAGTGATGATGGAATCTGAAACAGTCCGACTCATGGGAGCCCAGAGTAGAATGTGGTTGCCAAGGGCTGGCGGGGAGGGGAGTTGGGGAGATGTGGGGCAAAGGGCACAGAATTCAACTATGCAAGGCGAAAGGCGAATGAGTTGTGGGGATCTGAGGTCCAGCCGTGTGACTATGGTTAGCAACACTGTATCCTACACTTGAAATCTGCTATGAGACTAGGTCCTCAGAGTTCCCACCATGCACACGAAGGCAGCCATGTGAAGTGACAGATAGGGTTAATTAGGCTGACTGTAGTTTTATCATTTCATGATGAGCAGGTATACCAACACATCAACTTGGACACCTTGAATTACTACGATTTCCACTCATCAACCATACCCCAGGAAAGCCCATTTGTCATACCCTAATGAAGAAGTGGGATCATAAAACGAAAAGAAAGTCAGTCAAGTCGCAATGCAATTTGGTTAAAAACAACAACGACAAGAGAAGAAGAAAGAACAAGACAGACAAAGACGCTAACCTCATGGAGCTTATGTTCTACTCGGAAGAGACAGGTGGTGAGCAAGTAAAAAAAGCTTGCAAAACTTAGATGCCCGCAGGAGGCAACGAGGAAGTATAAATCTACAAGGCAGGTGAGTGTGGTGGGAAACATGAGAAAAAGCAGCCAAACCTCAGCTTTGGCCAACCTTCACTTCCCCTTCAGAAATAGGGACTTACATTGCCAGACCTTCTGATTTTTCAAGGATAGCTGGAATTTTTTAAATGATGACTGTTTTTATGGAAATTCGCCCAACCTTTAAACACTTGCTCAGAGACATTTTTACGCACTGCCCGCCCAAGTACGTTTCTGGGTCATTGCTGGCTGTGGGCTGCCAGGCTGTAACTTCCAAAGTAAACACATGAGGAGACAAGATAATTTCAGACAGTGATGTGTGCCGGGAAAGGAGATAAATACAGGGTGATGGGAAGGGGAGTGACATCCAGGGGTGGAGCAGGGACTTTAAGATGGTGACACCAGGAAGAGCCATTTGAGTAATACCTGGAGGATGAAAAAAAGAACGAGGCACACACAAAACTACGTGATGGTTGTTCCAAGCAGATGGAACAGCTCGTCCAAAGGTCCTACGGTAGAACGAGTACAGGGTATTTGGGGGAAAGAGAGAAGGTCAGTGTGGCTGGAACAAAGAGAGTGGGGAGCAGAGAGTGGCGGGTGATGGAAGTAGAGAGGCCAGCAGGGGTCAGGTCACGTAGGACTCTCTGATGGTCATCCATGAGTCATGGGTCCTAGCGGTCTCCTCTCTCTGACCCTGAGTCTGGCCCCAATCTCAATCCCAGACCCTCCTTCCGCCCGGCAATCTGCTTCCCTGTGTGGTTTTTAATCAGGGGACTGGAGAATGCAGCCAGGAAACTCTGTCCTATGGGTCACTGGCTCCCTGCTGAGGCCTCCTTGACCCCACACAGCTCAGTTTAAGGGACTGGAGTACAAGAGCATTGGGACAAGGAGGAGACGTTCTCCAGTCCCCTTTCTTCCTTGGCTAATCCACTCATCCTTCATTCATTCAACAGACCTTCCCTGAGCTCTCATTGTAAACAAGACTAACAAAGACCCTGCCCTCCTGGAGCTCCATCCCAAAGGGAGAATTGGACAATAACCAGGTAGATGTATTGCTGTGGGCTGAATTGTGGCCCCAAACGTTCAGGTGTTGGTGTCCTGACCTGTAGTTTCTCAGAATGTGACTATATTTGAAGATAGGATCTTTAAAGCAATAATCAAATGTAAATGAGGCCAATAGGGCCCTCATCCAATACGGAGAACAATATGACTAATATCCTTACAAGAAGAGGTGGTGAGAACACAGACACACGGAGTGATGATCGTGTGAGGACACAGGGAGAAGACAGCCATCTACAAGCCAAGAAGAGAGGCCTTGGAGGAAGGCAGCCCTGCCCACACCTGGATCTCAGACCTCCAGCCTCCAGAACAGTGAGAAAATACATTTCTGTTCTTTAAACCCCTTCCCTCCCCTCAGTCTCTGGTATGTTGCCATGGCAGCCTGAGCAAACAAATACATACATAAATACATAATTTCGGGTATTGATCGAGTTTGTGGAGGAAGAAAAGGCAAGGTAAGGACATACCAGGTAGTGGACCTACTCTAGACAAAGTGGTCAACAGTGGTCCCTCTGAGACGGAAATATCTGGTCAGAGACTTAGATGATACGAGGAAAGAAGACACGGAAAGATGTAGTGGAAGAACATTCCAGGCTAAGGGGACAGCAATGCAAAATGCTCTGAGGAAATGAGATTGGAGTATCTGAGGGGGAGTGGAGAAGCCCACATAGCCTGAGTGGAGGGAGCGAGTGGTAAGAGCTGAAGTCCCACGTAGTCAGGAACCAGGCCACGTAAGACCTTGGACCCACATTATTCTAGTGGTAGTAACTTATTGTTACTCTATTGGCCTTTGAACTAGGTAGGAACCACAGTATGATTCGTGGTTTGAAAACATGACTAACCCCAAAGACAAAAAAGGAAGGACTTGGCCATGGGCTATAGTCTGTGGACCCCTGGCCTTGACACACTAGCTTTGTACCAAGAATCTCACCAAATGCTGTCGTGTCTCATCTCTTCCCGCTAGACCTTACGAGATATGTATTATTGTCTATAGATGGGGAGTGGAGCTTGGGTTTGAGGGAAGCCAGGGCTACTCCGTACACTATTCTGTTAAGCACATCTCTCTACCTCCTCCTTGACCAAGCCTGACATCCCTTGTATGACCTAGAAGGGCCCATGTGATCTGGCCCTTGCCTACTTCTTCAGCCCCCTTTTGGCTGCTCTTTTCACCTAATAGTAGAGAGTAAGACTTCTTTCAGCCTTTAGATGCACCAAATTCTTTCAAGCCTGGAGCCTCGTATGCATCCCTATCTACGTTACACTTCTTCTGAGAAGACCTCCCTGATCACTGCTGCTTAATTCAATATCAGATCTCCCTCTTATACATTTCCTTCTTACTCTGTTCATTTATAGCATTTACCACAGCTGGAATTATCAACATATATTAATTCATATTAGTGCTGTCTGGCCGGCCAATTTCTATCTCCCTCACTAAACTATAAATGCACAAGGGCAGGAAACTTGTCTGTCTCAGAGCTCTAACACATGAACAACACGTGATGTGTATATTTTATGAAGAGAAACAATATTACCCAAATATGTCCCTTTATCTAAGGAGACCTTAAAAACACAATCTGCACAGTCCCTGATACCCGATATAACCAAAGCACCTACAGCATCAAATCCGCCCCCTCACTTTCATTTGGCTGTACAGTCTGCAGAAAATTTCATGCCTGAGACTTCCATAAAACACTTTTCTATCCACACCTCCATGGCACCCCCAGGAATAACCCGGGTATGAGTTCAGTAATAACAGCAGCACCAAATCCCTACCATGCTGTAAATTCCATGAGAACAGGGACATGTTGACCTCATTCATCATTCTATCCCCCAGTGGTTCCTAACACAGCATCGAGCACTTACGAGACATCAAAAAAATACTTGTTCAATAATTGGATGGATGAACAGATGGAAAAATAGATTAGATGGAGAGGAGGAGAGAGAAAGGGAGAATGGAAAAGGAAGAAGAGAAGAGAGTGGGAGGAGAATTAATGAATTGATAGATGGATGCCTGGATGGACGGATGGGATGGATATTTGACACATGGATGTTTGGATGAGTGAGTTCGGGGATATAAGAACATTTGGGCTCAGAGATTTAAAAAAAAAAAAAAAAAAAGATTTGCCAGATCACGTGACTCTTCAGAAATTGGGATTCCAACCCAGATCTCTTGATTCCCTGGTCCATCTTTTATACCAGGATCCGCTTCACTCTCCATGCTCCAGCCACACTGGCTTTCTTTCAAGACCTTAACTTCATCAAACTCTGTCTAACTCGGTTACTCATGGTAACTCTCTAACTCTCTGCTTCAAACCAAGGATTCTTATTATGCACTCTCACAGAAATCTACTTTCCTTTTCCTCTATAGCACCTAGAAGTTTATAATGGTGGGATGACCTGTGATATTTCTGTGTCCTTAACCAGATGATAATCTCCATAAGGGAAAGCACTTTTCTGTCTTGTACATTCTGATAGGACCTCTACATACATGTACAAATGTATTGTGTGTACTGTGTCTGTGTGTGCACCAAGAGTAAAATGAACACATGAATTAATGAAAGAAAGGAAGGGACATGACTGAATTCCCCCTCTTATTTAGGAAGATACCTAAGGCAACAAAATAATAAGAATTGGCCATTATTATTTTCCAGTCATATGTTCGTGCTCTCGAAGACTCATCATGTCTCTCTTACCTTGCACCAGGATCTACCTCTCTTGTTGTTAGAGTTACCATGTACCATTGTGCAAGATTTGTCCTGCTTTATGCTCTGACCTTCATTCTGTTCCTCAAACTTGTTAAGTCTTTTACAACCTCTGTATATGCTAAACCTTCATCACCATCATCATCACCATCATTGCCAACATCACCACAAACACCACCAATTTTGCCACCACCTCTGTCACCACCACACTCTGATAGGATGATTCCCATTCATTCTTCAATTGTTAGCTTAAATATCACCTTCTCTGAGTTTCTCGGACATACCCTCACTACAATACACTCCCCTAATAGGCTTTATCCTGACTCTCATCACAATTATGGTTGTAATATGTGTAATTACTCATTACGGCTCAATTGTTTATTATATTTTATTTATTTATTTGACAGAGTGAGAGAGCATAAGCAGAGGGAGCAGCAAAAGGAGAGGGAGAAGCAGGCTCCCTGCTGAGCAGGGCACACAATGCAGGACTCCATCCCAGGACACTGGGATCATGACTTGAGCTGAAGGCAGATTCTTTTTTTTTTTTTTTTTTTAAAGATTTTATTTATTTGTCAGAGAGAGAGAGCGAGCACAGGCAGACAGAATGGCAGGCAGAGGCAGAGGGAGAAGCAGGCTCTCTGCCGAGCAAGGAGCCCGATGTGGGACTTGATCCCAGGACGCTGGGATCATGACCTGAGCTGAAGGCAGCCGCTTAACCAACTGAGCCACCCAGGCATCCCTGAAGGCAGATTCTTAACCAGCTGAGCCACCCAGATGTCCCCGGTTACTAGATCTAATTCTGTCGGAATCTAGGCTCTGTGAGGGACAGACACCATGTCTTGTTAGTCTTGTATCTCCAGCCCTTAGCACAACACATGAACTATAGCAAGTGCTCGTAAACACACAAAGCATAAATAAATGAAGCTAATATAATTAATGACGTTTATATCTTCCTTAGAAAACATTCGATCCAATGAGGACTACATTAACAAAATGTAGCATTTTTTTTTTTTTTTTGGACCATCAACTCCAAGAATACAACAGTCCTTAAAGACCCCAGTTCCAAATCTAAAAGAATGTTTGGAGACCTTCCAATTCTCAGTGAACAATAGGGCTTAGAACCCTCACATTTGAGCCTACAATAGCCCTGTGCTTCAGAATCCAACAATGCTAAGAGATGTCCTTCAACTTCCTAGTATACAACAGTGTTTGAAGACTCCAGGTTGAACCTGGAGATGCACCCCCCCACACCAATTCCCAGCCAACAACAGGGCTCAGAATTCTCCTATGTTTGAGCCTGCTATAAACGTTGAGCTTCTCCAATCACCAGCATCCAACCCAGCATGCAATAATCCTTGGGGACCCTTGGTCCAAATTTAAAATAGTGTCTGGAGAACCTTGATCCCCAGACAACAACAAAACTTGGAATTCTCGGGGTGCCTGGGTGGCTCAGTGGGTTAAGCCTCTGCCTTCGGCTCAGGTCATGATCCCAGGGTCCTGGGATCAAGCCCCACATCGGGCTCTCTGCTCAGCAGGGAGCCTGCTTCCTCCTCTCTCTCTGCCTGCCTCTCTGCCGTCTTGTGATCTCTCTCCTTCTGTCAAATAAATAAATAAAATCTTAAAAAAAAAAACTTGGAATTCTCCCATTTTGGAGCCTACTATAGCCCATGGGTTTCCCTCAACTCTCAGCATGCAAGAGTGTTTGGGGACCCTACCTCCCAGCATACAACAGTGTTCAGCACACCCTACCTCCCAGCATGCACAGTGCCTGGAGACCCAACCTCCCAGCCCAGAACAGTGCCTGAAGATCCAACCTCCTAGCATGAAACAGTGCCTGGAAACCCAACCTCCCAGCATGCAACAGTAGTTGGAGATCTAACCTCCCAACATGCAACAGTGCTTGGACACGCTACTTCCCAGCATGCAACAGTGCCTGGAGATCCAACCACCCAGCATGCAATTCCCTCAGTCTCCAGGCTCCCAACCTTCACCTGAGAGGCCAAAGCAGACGGCTCCAACTCGGAGTAGGAACTCTGCACCTTTGCTGAGCACCATGATGACACAGAGGCACCCCAAGGCCATGACTGCCAAGCCTAGGACTGCTATCACTGCAGCTGCCAGATTCACTTCTGCAAGGGGAGGAAAGGGAAGAAGCAGAGAACATGGGATGTAGGAATATCTCCCCTATAGGGACCCAGAACTAAGAAGATGGAAGATTCAGATCTAGTCAAAACTTTTCAGGTAGATCATCCAGTCCAATATTTTGCTTATGCTGTTGAAGGAACTAAGACTTGCAGACGGCCAGGGATTTGCCTGAGACCCCAGAGCAAAGAGGAGACACAGCCAGGATAGGAAGGGAAAGGTAACATCATTACTTATGATCTGGTCCCTGTTTGCTTACAGGTGAAGCAGCTAAGACAGTGGATGTGAGGGTGACAACAGAGAAGAGAGTATGTTACAGTGAAATGGTCCAAGTCAGAATTCTCCCCAGCCACTTCCTCATTGGAAGACTGTAGTAGAAATCACCAAACCTCTCTGAGCCTTGGTTTCCTCCTCTAGAAAATCAGGATCAAAATCTCTATTTGATTGGGTTGTTGTGAGGATTAAAAATCTAATGTGTCCAGTGGAGCGCCTGGCACACAGCAGGTGTGCTGAACACCGGCACGCTGATGACTTCCTCTCCCAGACAGGCACAGAGACTTGCCTGAGCTCACTGAGCACAAAGACAAGACACAAAGGAGGGAGACCCACTCTACTATGCACGGGACACCACACCATCTGTTTTAGCTGCATTGTCGCATTAAATCCTTACAAAGACTGGATAAGAGTCATGATACGACCACAATCCCTTACTGGTG
This sequence comes from Mustela nigripes, assembly GCF_022355385.1. NCBI lineage: Eukaryota > Metazoa > Chordata > Mammalia > Carnivora > Mustelidae > Mustela > Mustela nigripes. The sequence continues at coordinate 781,070 of NC_081573.1, forward strand.
GGGAGGAAAACTGAGACACTGGGCTGATGGAGAGGCTGTGGTTGTAGCAGAAAGGGTAAAATTCTAAGAGTTCCATTATTCAGTATGTGTGTGGTCTATGTGCAGTCTTTTCATTTTAAGTGGACTTAAATTAAAACAAAATTTGGGGTGTCTTGGTGCTCAGTGGGTTGAATGTCTGGCTATATTTTTTTTTAAAGATCTCACCCAAGTTTTGTTGTTGTCTGGGGATCAAGGTTCTCCAGACACTATTTTAAATTTGGACCAAGGGTCCCCAAGGATTATTGCAGAGAGAACAAGTGTGGATGAGCAGGGGAGGGGGCAGAGGGAAGCAGGCTCCCTGTTCAGCAGGGAGCCTGATGTGGGGTTCCATACCAGGACCCTGAGATCAGGACCCGAGCTGAAGGCAGATGCCCAACTGACTGAGCCACCCAGGTGGCCCATGAAGGTCGGACTCTTGATCTCAGCTCAGGTCTTGATCTCAGGGTTGTGAGTTCAAGCCCCACATTGGGCTTCCATGCATGAAGCCTACTTAAAAGCAAACAAACTCCAAATTAAAAAACAAAAAAACCTAGTTTCTGGTGGCTCAGTTGTTAAGCCTCTGCCTTCAGCTCAGGTCATGATCCCAGGGTCCTAGGATCGAGTCCCACATTGGCCTCCCTGCTCAGTGGGGAGTCTGCTTCTCCCTTTCCCCTTGCTCCTCCCCCCTGCTCATGCTCTCTCTCTGTCAAATAAATAAATAAATTCTTAAAACACACACACACTGAGTTTCTCCATCACACTAGCCACATTCCAAGTGCTCAGCAGCCACATGGGGCCCATGGCTACCATACTGGTCAGCAAAGATAACATTTTCATTTCATGGAAGATTCCATCGGAGATCATTGCCTAGGAGTCAGGACTATTTGGGTTTGAATTCTGCCACTCCCTCTGCCACTTCCCGGGAGAAGTAAATGTAACCATTTCTGGGCCTCCATTTCCTCATCTGGAAGATGAAGACAGAGCTGCTGCCCCACGGGGTCATGTAAGGGACCAGAGTTCTTAGAAAGGAAACCTTCAGCACTGTGCTTAGCATGTGGTGAGCACACATCACTAAGATGTTAAAATACTACCCACAGAAAGGGGCTGTGGCCTGCCTGAAGTCACACAGCACGTGACAAAGGCAGAGCTGGGGCAGAAGCATCAGGCACGGCAGGGCTCCCCCAAAGATAGGACCTCCCAGGGCGAAGCAGAGAAGACAATGTCATCAAGAACTCCTCCAGCATGGCCAGCCTATCCCCTCACCCCCGCTCCCCCACCGCAGGGTTCAGTTCTCACCTTTCTTTGTAGTTCTCTGGAAGATGCGTGCATTTTCCCCCGTGGTAAAGAATTTAAAATAGGTACAGTTTGCTTCTGTGGGAGCAGGAGAGAAAGAGGTGGTGACATGGAAGTTGCTAGGCTAAGGTCAGGATGGACATTTAGCATCACTCACAGCAGCCTAAAAATAGGACATCCGCATCCCTGACAGACACAGGACACAGATGATGCTCGAAGCAAAAACCACCTGTCATCACCTAGCTATCAGGAGCTGGGGCTCCAGTCTGCTCTGAGGTCCAGATCTGTGACTTAGTGAGAGCCACTGGCCTCTCTGAGGCCTCTGACTCTTTCTCTATAAAATGAGAAAACAGTCTTGTTCCAGGCTCCACCATATGGGTTTGCTGAGGGCCACGTGGGATTATAAACAATGATCGCTTTATTCAACAAAGGACACCAAGATATGGGGAACAGAAGGCTAATAGACTCGGAAGAGATTCTCATCTCAGAAAGAATTCACTCCTGCAGGTCAGCAAGAAAAGAGAGGGAAACCAACTGAAAAATGGGCAAAGGACAGAAATAGTCAATTCACAGAAGATGTCTGAATGACTCACAAGGATATGAAGAGATGCTCCACCTCCCCAGGGATCCCAGAAATGCAACTTAAATCAGCAGGGGAACGCCACTTTATATCAATTAGATTGGCAAATATTAAAAGGATAATATCAAGCAGTGGAAAGAGAAGAGGAAACAGCTGGGAGTATACACTCGTGTTTTTTGGAAAGCACTCCGACGTCCTTTACGAAATGAAGTACATTGATAACCTATAGCCCAACAATTTCATCTCTGGGTACGTGCCCAGGCAAACACTAGTAGCAGGAACATACATGTGCATGTTTGCTGCAACACTGTTGCTAATAATGGGAATCAGAATCAGCCCAAGCATCCATGTCTAGGGGCTCAAGTAAGGGTGAGGGACTGGCTCTTGAGCAAATCTCTGCAGCGCACAGTAGCCAAGAATTAGAGTAACAAAGCCATGTGGGGAGATCTGAGCAAGTGTTGAGAAAAAAAAAAAATCATAAACAGGAAAAAAATCCACAGCACGGTATTATTTATGTAAATTAAAACACAGACAGATATAAAGAATGCTCAGTATTTTCCAAGTTAACATGTATATTAGTGTGTGCATACCCAGCCCTTTAAAGAGCCGAGTTAGAAAGGAATGGTGGTGAATGGATAAAGAAGATGTGGTACATATACACATGGAATACTATGCAGCCATCAAAAGAAATGAAATCTTGCCATTTGTGACAACGTGGATGGAACTAGAGCGTACCATGCTTAGCGAAATAAGTCAAGCGGAGAAAGACAACTGTCATATGATCTCCCTGATATGAGGAAGTGGTGATGCAACATGGGGACTTAAGGGGGTAGGAGAAGAATAAATGAAACAAGATGGGATTGGGAGGGAGACAAACCATAAGTGACTCTTAATCTTACAAAACAAACTGAGGGTTGCTGGGGGCAGGGGGGTTGGGAGAAGGGGGGTGGGGTTATGGACATTGGGGAGGGTATGTGCTTTGGTGAGTGCTGTGAAATGTGTAAACCTGGTGATTCACAGACCTGTACCCCTGGGGATAAAAATATATTATATGTTTATAAAATTTTTTTAAAAATAAATTAATTTTAAAAAAAGAAAGGAATGGTGGGGGGACAGGGAAGAACAGCATCTAAAATAAAGCATGAGAAAGATCTTGGGAAGGCAACTGTTGACAATTGTGGTGTCCGCCAAAGAAGAACCAGATTCATCCGACTTGGTGTACCTGAGGTCCAAGGACACCAAAGCTTTAAAAAGGCAGGAGAGGGGGCACTTTACGAACTGCATTTCAAAACCAGCACCTCTCAGAGAATTTGCCTGGCCCTACACTCTCCTTCTACAGATGGGGAAACTGAGGCACGGGAAGGCAGACAGGAAGAGAGGTTCAAGATGTAGGAGAGGGGGGCTGGGTGGTCTGGAGAAGGAGAAAGGAACTGACCAAATTGTGGAGTGACAAGAAATAAGGTGTTGAGTCAGGCGAGGTGAGGGGAGACCCCACAGCTGTGCCCCAAAGGAAGGTGAGGGGCAGGCGGGGTCCCGTCCAAAGCAGTTTGACGGGAGTCCTTACCCCGCAGTGGCAGCAATCTTGCAGCAGCAAGATGTAAAAGATGCTTCATGCAGTAGAGCAAAGGGTGAGGCTGCTTATTTTGTAGCAGTCAGTGGGGGACCAAGGGTCTTCATCCATGAGGGAAAGGTGAAGTCCCATCGAGAGAGTAAGAAGGTCTGGTATATCTTTCTGAGAGAGTGCGGGCTGTCTGGCCTCCTGTTTTGGCTACTCAGGATTGAGGACCTCTCACCTCTGACTCCAGATGGCATAGCCCATTTGGAAAAGAGTAGGATGGCTCACATACACCCTTCTCCCCATGCAGCCCAGGGAAATATGAGAGCCCTTTGAAGACCAGGGCAACGTGTGGGATAGTCCTGAGATAATGGAAGTTGTGAGTTTCTGGAGGGTCCCCTGGAGGGTCAGGACTTGGAGGGAGGATGGAGACCTTCCTGGGAGGAAGCTGAAGTCCTTTCTGATCAATGGGGCGGGGAGGCATCAAGGGATGTGAGGAATCCTGCCTTGTGCAGTGAGCTTGGGGCAGGGGGCGTCCCCTCAGGGGACAGCCAGGACCTCTGGGACATCTTTGTGGACTAGTGAGATGCAATCCAGTGTAGTTGTTAAGAACAGAGACAACCAGCGTTCAAATCCCCGATGACTAGCCTGGGTACAGAGATAAAGCCGCTTAACCTTCCTCACTCCTCATTCCTGGCTTCTATAAAATGGGGATGATACGTAGTACCTATCCAGAAGGTTGCTACAAGGATACGAGGATTAATGAGTTCACACATGTGAAGTACTTCGAACAAAGCCTGGGGGCATAAGCCTCCAAACATATTACACAAGCATAGGATTCCCACGGCAGCTCATTTTGGCAACATTTGGGAACTTCCTGCCTGAGACTCCACGGGGCAAACAGAAAAAACAAAAAATGAGCCCATCTGCAGAAGCGAAGTGTTTAATCCAGACCCTGAGTGGGTAGGGAACTCACACAACAAGGGGTGCTGGGCATCTCATTTTGCTCTCAAGGACTTGGGACATCTTATTTGGGATCCTATGGATATAAGATAGCACATCTAGATAAGTGAGAAGGGAAATCTCATCCTGAGCCCGGAGGGGTAGAGGATCTTCTCTGAGGAGCACTGAGGTGCTGGGAGAGTAGAGTGCTGGAGATCTCATGTGGGTGATGAAGCCCGTGACAACCCGTACAGACAGCGAGGGTGTGGGATACAGAGCAAGAGCCCGCTGGGGCTCCCAAGGGGTATAGGATGTCCCACTGGTGTACATGAAGGGCATAGCATGCCCCGTCGGGGAGAGTGTGAGGTATGGGATAGCTTTCTGGCATCGGCAGGGGTGAAAGGGCATTCTGTAGAACAGTGAGGGCTGTGGGGTGTCTGTAATAGAAAGTAAGAAAGACCAGAGGGTCCAGTCTGGACACTCCAGAGTGGGAGGGATGGAGATGAAGCTGCACGTTTCCCGGAGGCATCAGATCTCCACTGGGATGTTGCAGGGTGACTGGCAAACCCCAACTCTCTCTCCAGGAGCCCAGGCTGTGTCAGGAGTGTGGGTGCTTCTGGGAAGTGCAGGCTGCTTGCATTGCCAGCGGTGTGGTGGGGGACAGGTCGGGGCTCAGGACACGGGCTGCATGGAGAGGTACAAGATCTCTTCAGGGAGCACGGACTCTCTCTGGGATACAGGCTGGCCTGGAGACACACAGATGTCTGGGCCCGCATGCTCTGCTGGACGTACAAGAGCTCTGGAGGTCAGAGCATGGTCTGAGGCACAGGCTGGCCTGTGGTACCAGCTGGTCTGAGGGTGCAGGCTGGCCTGGAGTTCAGGCTGATCTGGGGGTGCAGGCTTGTCTAGGGTGAAGGCTACTCTGTACATACAGGCTGGTCTGAGGGTGCAGGCTGATCTGGGGGGTATAGGCTGGTCTGGGGGCACAGGCTGGTCTGGGGGTGTAGGCTGGCCCAGGCGCACAGGCCAGTCTGGGGGTACAGGCTGGTTTCAGGTATGAGCTAGTTTTAGGGCACAGACTAATCTGAGGGTACAGGCAGTTTGGGGCATGGGATATAACTGGGACAGGCTGCTTGGGGGGATGGGTACAGAAAGGCCAGTTACAGGCTAGTCTGAAGTAGTCTTTCTTCTCTCCCTCTTCTCTCTCCCTTACCCCCTACTCTACCCCCCCACCCCCAATATAGTTTGCGTCTGGGGCAAAGGTTATACCAGTGAGCACTGGCTGATGCGGGCATGGGCTGGTTCTGAGGCTGCAGGTTTCCTTCTTGGGGCTCAGGGTCCCCCTGGGGTATGGGTTCCGCTGACCCCCACCGCTCCCACTCCCTCGGGGTACAATCCTCGGGCTGGGGGCGTGGCTTCTCACCTCCTGGCAGCTCCGCGGGGCCGCAGGTGTCTCTGCCCGCAGGCACGTCGGACTGCCACAGCCGCTTGGTGCACATCTTCCACAGCCCCATGTGGGCGGCCTCGCAGATGGCACTGCCATTGGTCTTGTAGGTGTTGAGCTCTACCCAGAACTCGGTGCCCACGGCCAGCACGGCCAGCGTGGCGCCCACGGCGCTCAGCAGGAGCCCTAGCTTGATCTTTCCCTCCCGCTCGGGGGTCAGCTGGTGCTGCCCCTGAGCCCGCCGGCGGCTCGCAGCCTCCCGCCGCCGCCGGTCCTCCTCTTGCATGAAAAAGTTAGACCACATCATCATCCTGGAGGCGACAGCCCTGGCGGGGCTCAGAACAGGTGCAAGAGAGGCAGAGCGGAGGAGGGTCCTGAGGGCGGGAGCGGGGAGGCAAGCGCCTGTGGTCCTGAAGGAGTGAGGGGCTCAGTTTCCACTGGATTCTGAGAAAGGAAGATGTGAACCTCCCCCAGAACCTCCAGTAGGGGAGTTGAGGTTTCCTCCCGAGCTTAGAAGAGGAAAAAATAGAGCCTCTGGGCGGAAACCCTCCAAGTTCAGAGGAGGGCCTGGGGAGGCCCAGAAACTCCACAAGGAAGGTGGGACCCAGAAGAAAGGCAGGGTACCCCCAAAGTGCAGAGCTGGAACCTGGGTCTCTAGCAGAGGGACCTCAGGGCTCCAGAGCAAGAACTGAGCCCTGGCTGAGGCTCTGAGGGGTCACTCTGGGTCCCCACTGGGAGGAATCACCAGAGGGAAACTGGGTGTCCAGGAGCACCCCACTAAGGCTCAGAGCTCGGGGTACCCAGGGAGGGTTGCTGAGGGCCTCTTGAGTGTTTGAGAGAAGTCTCCTGGTTCCTTTTGGGCTCAGAGTCTGGAGTGGGAGAAGCTGGGTCCCCTCTGGAGTTCAGAAGAGATCCGAACTCCTTCTGGGTCTCAGAAAGGCGGTAGGGCCCCCAACATTCACAGAAGGGGACAGTGGAGTCCTGACGTGGCTTCAGGAAAAGGGGGTGGGTGTCTCCCTGGCCATTCAGAGGCGAGAGATCAGAGAGTCTCCCTGTGTCTGAGAGAGAGGACAGTGGCTCAGAGACACAGTGGGGTCCAGAGAAGGGGGCTGGCGGACGCCCCGGGGCTCAGGAGGGGGACCTGGGGTCCCTATCGGGGCCAAAGGGAAGGGCTGTGGTCCCCACTGAGGCTCAGGAAATGGGCACGAAATCCCCCCGGGATTCGAAGGACAGCTGGGACCCGGAAGGGACTCAGCGTCCCTTTGGGATCACTCGGCTCCTCCTCCCCCGGGCTCCCAGGGCCTGCCGGGCCGGGAGGGCTCCAGGCTCAGCTCCAGGCCAGCTGCCTCCCGCAGGCCTCCCACCCTGGTCTCCCGGGCAGGGCCCCCTCTCGCTCTCCTGCCTCCGCGCCGCGCCGGCCCCAGCTCCGCGACGCCTCCGAGCCGTCGGGTCCTGCAAGTCGCCGCCCGCTCCGCCCCGACGCGCCGCTCGGCTCCGTCCGGCGTCGCCCCACCCGCCTACCCCCGCGCCCTCCCGGGCTATTTCAGGCTCGACCCGTAAATAACACCCGCACCTGTCGCCCAGCGCCTGTTGCCATAGGGACCCTGGGTATTTTAAGGGGACGCGAGGGGAGGAGGGAAACTGCCCCGGGAGGAGGGCCTGGGGGCGGGGTCCTGACCCGGCTGGAGCCCGAGGGGACTTTTATTTCCTTAAGGGGCAAGCGCCTGAGCCGAGGATCCCATCTCCATGGTGGCAGGGAACCTGGATTTGGGGTCCGGAGCAGGCCTGGCTGGGAGCCTGAATTGCTAGGTCTGGGGGAGGAGTGACTGGGGCCCCTGACTCCTGGGTCTGAGGGAGGAGGAGGGGCTGGGGCTGGGGCTGGGGCTGGACTCCTGGTCCGGGGGGGGTGGGGGCGGGAGGCTGGGATTCCCCGGGCTGGGGGGGGAGGGGGCTAGGGGGCTGGACTCCTGTGTCTGAGGGGGTAGGCTAGGGGCCTGGACTCCTGGGTCTGAGGGAGGAGGGGGCTGAGAGCCGGAAGCCCTGGGACGGAAGACTGGGACTCAGACTCCTGGGTCTTGATGGATGCAAGAACTCTTGATGGTGCTCGCGTCTTCAGCTCCCCAGGGGTGAAAGGGGCAGGCCTCAGGGAGAGGCTGGGTGTCAGGGGCCCTGGAACCAGAACCACAGTCCTCATCATTGAGTTTATTAGACAGGGGGCCCCCAGGGGACCTTCCATGCAGTTTCAGCTCCCCTGGGGGCAGGGACAGGGATGGCCATGTGGAATGGCAGCAGGGCCTCATCTTCACCCCTTCCCCCTCCCTCAGCCCTTGTGCAGATGGGCCAGGTGGGACCCACCTTCCACCACCTCTTCTGTTCATCCATGGTTGGCCGCTCCAGGGTGCACCCTGGCCCTGTCCGTCCGCCCTGCTGTGGACACGTTCAGCGCCCTGTGTGGCTTGCATTGGAGCATGAGTTGCCTGGAATGTGACACTGTGTGTGTGTGTGTGTGTGTGTGTGTGTCTCCAGCTCTCCCACCAGCCTAGGGCAGGGAAGGGTACAGGAGAGACTCATCTTTGTCCTCAACACCGCCCAGCCCAGGACTGGACACACAGGAGGCCTTGGGAGATGTAAATTGGGTGACTTAAAAGGATGGACTGGTGGATGAAATGAGATGTGACACACAGACAGGTCCTCCCAAGAGAGGGGAAGGGGCCCCGTCGGGACGCACCTCCCTCTATGTTCTAACCAGCCTTGCTCCCTGTCTCTCAACCAGCAGCTGGGAGATTGCCGGCCAGGCTCCTGGAAGGCCTGGGACTCCTTAAATGAGTTACACCTGTTCTCTCCTTTCTCAAGCCCGACAGGACCCAGAGGGGAGCCGGAGCATTCGGAGCACACCCTGCCCGGGCAGCACAGTGCCTATGTCCTGACTCCATTTTCCCCTCCTGGCCCGGGTTGCCTACCACCACCCCCACCCCCCCGCAATCCCCTGGTCTGCATCTCACCCCCGCTAAACCACGTGGGAGTGCACAGTTCTCTCCTGCCTCCCCTTGCTGTCTTTTCCCAAAAAGTATGAACTTCCTTTGGTATGAAAGCCCTTGTAATTTTCATGCTAAAAAGTGGCTTGCCCCTTTCCCTTCTTCTGGTCTCAACCATTGCACTGAAATGACCTCTTACCAGGCCAGACCTCGCCATCCTCTGGCTTCTGGGCTTTCTCTGCAGTTCTCAGTCCCACTGGCCACTGTCTAGCCCATGGTCACCTCCTCCCCCAGGGCTTCGTTTGCTACATCCTCTTCTCCCCCACACAGATGACCCTGAGCCTCTAGCCAGGGTCACCTCTCTGTCGGCATTCTCCCTCTAGGCACCCCCTCCCCCACTCAGGGCAGCCCCGTGGCTTCAATGTCTCCTGTATGCTGACCTTTCCAAAACTTAGATCACCAGCCATGGCTTCTCCCTGAAGCTCACATATCCAGCGGGTTACCCGATACCCTGAATTGGGTTTCAGGCAGGCATCTGTAACTTGACATGTCCAAAGAAGGACGCCTGGTCCCTCCCACCCAAATCCTGATTCCTTGTTCCAGGACCCCTTTCCAAGCAACACACCACAGCTCGGTGCTGTGCAAGTCCGATTAATAATTCCTCTTTCTGTCACTCAGGCTTCCTAAAATGCAAATTTCTTCCCAGGACTACAGGATGGGCACCTAGCCTATGCCCTGACCTTGCCCTACTGTGTTCACCCCTGTTAATCGGCCTGCCACAAGGTCTCCTCCCAAACCTCCCGTGCCACCTTGGGTGGCCTGAATGCTTGTCCTGTCCTCTTTCCATGTGACAAGTCCCATATCTGTTCAAATGTCACCACTGCAGTGAGGCCTGAAGTCCCGTGTCCCATCACTGTCACCACACCCTGGATAGTGTTAATTCACCTCTTGGTAACCACGGTGTTTATCGTTGGTCTCTCCCGAGGATCCCAGAGGGCAGGACCTTGACCGTCTGCCCACCACATTCCGTAGGCCTAGCCTGGGTCCAGAACAGTTTGGCACTTGATAAATACTTCTTGCATTCTAATCCTGAACACAAACAAAAGTGGGTCATTCCTATCCTGTCTCCACGCTTGCTTTGGGGCAGATCTCTGGATCCGTCTCTATGGTTCCACCTCTCTGTCTCTGTTTAGTTTTGTGTACCTCTGAGACATCCATGCTCTGACATGTGCACCTCTGCTCCCCTCTCTCTCCACATCTGCTCACCCTCAGGGTCTTCAACTTTCCCTGGCTCTGGGACTCTTACATCCCCTCCCTCAACCCCGCTCTTCCCGTCTCTCCACTCCTCTTCATCTCCCCCATCCTTCACCTCTTTCTTGCTCTATATTTGGCCTTTGGACTCTAGAATCCACGCCCCCCCCCAACCAGTTCTACCCCCTCCTCCACCAAGGAATCCCCTCTCCCACCCATCTTGTCTCTCTGGACTCTGCCTCTCCGTGTTCTGTCTCTCCATTGAGCTTCTGTACACTCTGTCCTGTAGTCCTTCCCCCATATTTTCTACCCACTCTCCCTAAAACTGCTCCCAGGGAATTCCTCCCTGGTTCCCTGCCCTCCAGGTTCTCCCTGTTTCTAGTCCACCCATAGGGCCCCCAAGGGGAACTCCCGACACCCAGTCTGATCCCATCCCTCCCTTGGCTGCCTCCTATCATCAGAACAGAGGCTGCTGAAGCCCCTGGCACCACCAATGACTGCTTCCTCCCCCTCCATGTCCCAGGCTTTCTTCCCACCAGACTGGGAGCCCTAGAGGGCTGGGCAGTGTCTGAAGCATCTCCATCCCCCAGTATGGTCAGGCTCAGGGCCTGGCACAGAGGAAATATTTACTGAGCAAATGAAGGAACATCCATGAAGCAACGTCCCTTCTGCATCCCCGGTGGCCTTTGAATCCATCCCCTCCACCCCCACAGCCCTTGCTCAGCTCACCTGTGGCCCTCTTCTCCCCTATCCCAGAGCATCAGCCTCTTTCACCACTTTCCCAAGTGGCTCCTTCTAACACGCAATCCAGTCCTGGACTTCTGCTGCTCAAAACTCCCGTTTCTCCTCACTGCCCTCAGAATAAAGCCCAAACTCCTTCACCTGGCACTCCAGCACCTTTCAGCTCTGGCCTCTAGCTCCTTCTCTGACCTGACCTCTGACCCTACCCAGGCCTGCGATGTCCCAGAACTTTGAACCCTGTCCCAAATACAGAGTGCCATGTCTCTCCCCCTGGCCCATGCCTGGGTCGCCCCCTTTGTCACTTGAAAGGTTCCTATGCATCCTTCTTAAACTTCAGCTGGGATTAGGTTCTCCGGGAAGTTTCCCAGAGTACAGCTGACTGCTGGAGCTCAGTCACTGTGTTCTCCATTCAAGTGTCCATCATAGTCCCTGTCACAGCACCAATCACCCTGCCCACAATACAGTTTTTGACGACTCCACCTCGGGAGCAAGGGCACGGTCTGTTTCATCTTGGGGGACCCTGATCCCAACACACACTACCTGGTATGTTAGCAGAGGCACAGAAATGTCAATGAGTGAATGGCTGAATTAATGCATGAATGAGACACAAATGTCTAAGTCCCACAGAGACAGGGCTTCTCCTGTACACCAGATGCCTTGCTGTGCTCTAGGATTTTGTGATTATCTGCTTCCTCCCAGGAATGGGAGTTTCAAGGACCAGGGCCTGTGTTTGATGCTGAATTTCAGCCTGCCTCTGCCTCTCACTCTCCTCTTTGATTTCTGGCCTCCCTTTTGTGCCCTATTCACATTGTGCTCCTGTTTAAAGCCATTCCATGGCTCCCTGCTGCCCTCAGAATGAAATCCAAACTTCTGACCTAACCTACAAGTCCCTGGGCAGTCAAGCTGTGTCTACCTCTCCAGCTTTGTCTTGTCCCATCTGCACCTGGCTTGCTACACTTAGGCCCTCCCTGGAAGCTCTTCCTGCCCCAGGGCCTTTGCATATGCTGCTACCTGGCTGAGACACTTCCCCAGCTTCACCCGGCTGGTGTCTTGTCATCCTTTCAATGTCAGCTAAAATATTCCTAACTTTTAAATTGGGTTACATCTCCCTAACAGAGCAAGTCAAAGCATTTCAGATTTCTCCTGGGTTCTAACCATAACTTACTCTTTGTATATACAGTTCTTTGATGAATGTCTCTCTTGCACAAGATGCAAACTCTATGAGGACATTGGGGAACGCTGTCTTCCTTCTGTAGGCTCAGCGGCTACCCCAATGCCTAATGCTTAAGTATACCAATGGATTTCAGATAACGAATGAACGAGTCACCCTCTGTGGCCATTATGTTCCCTCCCCAGGACCTTCCTGGTGCATAAGAGGCACTCAATAAACCCTTGTGGAATAATGAATGAAAAAGTGAATGAATGAGCACGTCCATTCCTTGTTACCTTGCCTTTCTGCAAGCCTTCTCTTTACCTTTCTGCCTCTTCACATAGGGCATATATATAGTTTGTAGGATAACTATATATTCGTGTGTTATGGGCCCCTCTCCAGGAGTTGGGCTGGGCTGGGAGTCCCTCCCTCCCCCCCGCCCCGCCCCCACATGCACACAGCAAAACATTAAAAAGAAAACATCTCAAAACTGCAAAAAAACTCCACGGCCCTCCCCCCACCCCCCATCCCTCCCAAAAAATAAAACACGACGCCCCCTCCCAACGGCCTCCACCCGGTGGGGGTCCCCGATCCGAGCGCGGGGCGCGGGGGAAGGCCAAGCAGTCTCCAGCGCGCTCGCGGGGAGGGAGGGGCGCCCCCGCCCCCACGGCAGCCTCGTTGCACGCGCGCCCGCGCACGCGCCCCAGACACGCCCCCTCGGCGCCCCCCGGCGCGCGCCCCTACACCGGCGTGGTTTTCCTGTTGAGCGTGTTGGTGTTGGAGGCGGCGGCCTCCTTGGCCAGGGTCCCGGGGGCTGGCGCGGCGGGCGCGGGCGCGGGCGGGGCGGGCGCGGCGGGCGGCCCTGTGACCGTGACCGTGACGCCGCCGCCCGCCTCCTTGGGGAAGGCGTTGTGCAGCGTGAGGAAGCCGGGCGCGCCCCCGCGGTCCCGCTCGGCGCCCGCCCCGCCGCCGCCCGCGCCTGCGCCCGCGCCGCTGTACGCCCCGCCGCCGCCGGCGCCGCCACCACCACCGCCACCGCCGCCGCCACCGCCGCCGCCGCCGACGCCGGCCCCCGCCAGCCCCGCGGCCACGCTGCCCTTGGACGGGTCGCGGCTGAGCGTGTACATGGAGATGTCCGTGGAGGCGAAGCCCGGGCCCCCGGCGCCGCCGGGAGACGCATCCCGCGACGGCGACGGCTCGCTGGAGCGGGAGCTAGAGCGGGAGCGGCGGCGGTAGCGGAAGCGGTAACTGGGCAGACGGAGGATGGCCGAGGGGCCGCTCCCGCCACTGCCGCCCGCGCCCCCGCCGGCCTTGAGCAGGTCCGAGCGAGACTGGCAGTGCGCCTCGCGGCTGCGCTCGATGTAGATGTTGACGGCCAGCACGCCGATCACCTCGGCCAGGATGAACGACAGCCCGCCGAAGTAGAAGGACCAGCCGTACGAGTAGTGATTCTTCTTCTCCTCGTCCCGCTTCGGGCCCGGCTCGCCCGCGTTGGCCGAGATGTACACGATCACGCCGATGATGTTGCTCAGGCCTGGGCAGGGGACGGTCAGACGGGAGCCTGGAGGCCACCTTGGCCCCGCCCCGCCCCCGCTCCCGCCCCGCCCCGCCCCGCCCCGCCCCGCGGCCCAGCCGCGACCGTCCGCACAGTCTCGTCCCAGGTGTCTAACTCCTCCCGAGCTGATCCACAACCCGCCCCGCGGTGGTCTAAGCTCCACCCACCGGTGGTCTAGTTCCTACCCCAAAGGAGCCCTGTCCCGTCTCAGGTGCTTTAATTCCTGCCGAGCTGGCCCAGGCCCCAGCCCACGCTGGTCTAATCTCCACTTCCGAAGGGCGTAAGCCCCGCCCCAAATGATCTCTGCGAGGTCCCAGGTGTTCTAACTCTTCCTTGGCTAGCTGGGGACCATGCCCCAGCTGGTCCAGGCCCTGGCTGGCCCAGACCTTGTCACGGTCGGTCTAAACTCCTTCTCAGTTGATCTAGACCCCAGCCTTAGAGGGTCAAAACCCCCAGTCCCAGCTAGCCCTGGCCCCAGCGGGTCCAGGCTCGGTTTGGTCTTATCTAAACCCTGCCCGTGATGACGTAATCCCGGCCTGGCTTTCCAGGCCCTACCCTGAATAGTCTAACTCAATCTTTCATGTTATAAACCTAGGTTTTCTCCCGAGCCCTAAACTCGTTTAAACTGTTAATGTGGTAATTCCGCTCTGATTCTCTAGGCTCAGTCCCCGACTGATCTAAACTCTTACTTTCATGGTATCAATCCAGACTGGTTATCTAGTCTAGGCCCTCCCCGTGCTGGTCTAAAATTCGCCCTTACTGAATCGGGTCCCCCCTTGCTACCCTAGGCCCCGCCTCCAACTTATCAAACCCCGCCCCCTGCGGGTCCAGACGTGGCTTCTCCGCCCGTACCCCGCCTTTGAGTCCTCTGGCCCAAAAGCAGATCTTGACCCATCCCCAAAGCACCCCCTTCTCTTAATGCTAAATCCTCCCTCTTCTCTGGATTCTGTCCCCTAGCATTTCCCAGCACTACTCATTTGACGTAGAAAAGAAGGGAAGCCAGGGGTGCGGGGGGAGGGAAGTGTGGGGAAACCTCACTCGAAGTTGGTCTAGATAGCGTGCGAGGGCAAGCTCTTCTTGGATCAACCGGGTTTCACGAGGCCCCGCCCCCTAAAACAGGTTCCCCCCTCCATCTGCTGCCAATTCCCTTTCTCCCTCTCGCGCTCAGTCCTCGGGATGCCAGCCCCGCCCCTTGATCCTCAAGACCCCAGTTGTCTCAAGGCCCCACCCTTCTCCTAAGACCCGCCCCTTCCGTCTGCTGGACCGCGGGCTTCGGAACCTGAGCTCCCAGCATCCCCAATTACGCGCTAGACACCTGTCAGTGCTGGCTTGTTCCCCCCAAAGACGGCGCAAAGGCGACACCTACCTTGCCCAGCGGGTGGCGATGGAGCTCAGGAAGAGCCTAGGAAGGCTCCAGGCCCCAGCAGGCGCCTGGGGCAGGGTGGCTTTACAATCGCGCAGACACGCGCGCACACACACAAACACACACACGTGCGCCCGCGCAGGTGGCCTCCCCCTCCCTCTGCCTCTCACCTGCTGCCACGAACAGGATCCCTGCGCCCAGAATGATGTTCCTCTTGGATTTATAGACCCGGGAGGCCGCCACGCACACGCCCCCGAGCAGCAGCAGGATGGCACTGAGGATGGGGAAGATGCTGGAGGCCCGCACGACCCCTGCGAGGGAGAGGAGAGGAGGGGAGAGAGGATGGGGGCGAGGGCGTCATTTGCGGCCTTCTGGGCCCCCTCGAGCGCTGCGCCTCCTGTCTCCGAGCCTCTCGCTAGAATCCTCCAATTCTCGCCCTCTGCCTGTGTTCTGGCCATTGGTTTTTTTTTTCATTCTCTCTCCTCTTTAAAATTTTTCTGTTTCTCGGTCCGATCTCCTCTCCCGCCTTTTTCTTCCTGCTTTTCTTTCTCTCTCGGCCTACTATTCTCTCTCCTGACACATTTTTCCCCCCTTTTTATTTCCCCAAATCACTCTCCCTCTCTGTTTTTCTCTGACCTTCTCTGTGGACCCTCCCTCTTTTTATCTTTCTCCTTCTCCTCTACGTATTTCTTTCCTTTCTCTGGATTTATCAAATCTCTTAATATCTTGCCCACCCCCTTTCGGCGGGGCTTCATCTCTCTGGGTTCCACGCCCTTCCTCCCTCTGAGCCCCACCCCCTATCCTTCTGCCCGGATCCATCTATTCCTCCGGGCTTCGCTTGTGTGTGTGTCCGTCTGTCTGTCTGTCTTGTCTCTCTGCAGTCCTTTCCACCCACCCTCCAGACCCTAGCAAACGGATTTTGCGATTTCTGAGCTCCGCTGAGGCCGCAGCCAATCATAATTCAGGATTTGCCGCGTTCTCGGAGTAGCTACCAATCGCACCACCGGCTTCCCCGGTCAGCTCTCGAGAGTGGCCAGTCCGCGCTGCAGGTTGCCTCAGAGCCAGGGCGCAGCGGCCAATCCCAGCCCAGAAACCGACAACCAGTCACGGAGCAGTGTCTACGCGAGCTTGGGCTGTAAGACGGCCAGTCACCTCCTGGGATCCCCCCCTCAGCCCGCCCCAAGGTGAGAGGAGGGGGCGGGAGAGGGATCACTAAACCAATTGGGGTCCAGAGGATCTCAGCCTCCGGTTCTGGACTGGCCGGCAAGTTCTTCCCTGCCTGTCGATCTAAGTGCGCTCCTCCCCCGCCCCTCCTGCCGCGTTCCGCCCCCGCCCCAGCAGCCCCACCCACCCACTCTGACTCAGACCCCCACGTACGGAGCAGATACTCCGCGCTGTCATGATCGTAGTCCGTGTCCTCCGGGAAATGGTTGATCTTCACGCAGACGCCTCTTTTCAACCCTGGAGGGGGATGGGGGTGATGGTGGCGGGGGACACTTAAGAGTGGGAAGAACCCCCGGCGAGAGAAGACCCCTTCCTTCCCCAAACCCCTCCTCTCTCTGGGCCTATTGGGAGACAGGAAATCCTGGCTCCCGAGCCTTTCAGCATCTGGGACAAACTAAACTTCTCTGGCCTCGGTTTTCCCAGCAGTTAAAAAAAGAAAAGAAAAGAAAAGAAAAAGGAAGAAAAAAGAGAGAGCGGGGAAGGAAGGAAGAAAGAAAAGTAAGGAAAAAAAAAAAAAAAAAAAGCAAAAACCATGCAACACTCACTAAAAGGCCACAAAGACCTTTTTGTCCTGTAACCCGGGCTAGGACACTCAACCTCTCTGGCCTTCTGTCTTCCCCCGCTATGAGAAAGAAGGCGCCGGTCTCAGCAATGTCAAGGCGCTCTGCGACTCTGCACTTGTCAACAGGTCTGAATACGCGTGGGAAAACGAAGGAGCGCGCAGAAGGCGAGGACTACATTTCCCATGAGGCCCTATGAAGTCGCAGCCCCAGTGGACAATGGGAGTTGTAGTCTCTTCAGTTCTGCCTCTAGGGAGAGGGATTCCCAGTCTCTTACCTGGAATCCTCTGGAAGATGGAGTGGCTGGAGCAAGTAGAGGCATGTGAGGAGGTTTGCCTCTAGACGTCATGCGGTCTCACCCCCTTCTTCCATCCCAGAATCCTCATCCTCACACCCTTTGGGGACCCATCTTCTCACCTTTGGGGAAAGTTCCTATTCTATCTCTATCACATAACTAGAGATTGATATGTAAATAAATATAAATATAAATACATTTAGACTCCTCGATTCTCCAGGCTCCTTCCAACCTGCAGGCCTTTGCCCATGCTGTGGATTCCGTTCACATTCTTCACTGGTGAAAAACTTAGGCTGCAAGGGGGCAGCTCACAGGGTACCTGCTTGAGGAAGCTTTCCCTTGTGTGCGCACGAGCGTGTACACACACGCCTCCCACCGAAGATGGGTCAGCGTCCTCCTCCAGTGCAGAACAGCTCCCTGCAGTACCCTACTCCCCCCTCCTTTTTGGGCGTGTCTAGGGTTGCTTTATGAGCTTCTTTTCCTCAGTAAGCTGGGGGTTTCTGCAGGCCGACAGGCATGGAGTCTGATTCCTGTGTGTCCCTAGCATTGCCTGACACAAAGGAGGGAGGCCTCAAGAAATGGGTGTTGAATGAATGAATGAAATTATGAATATAGGGAGAGCAGGAGGGGAGATTGTAAGCAGAAGATGATGGGGAAAGTGATGGGGATAAAGGAAAGGGTTGAGAAGGAATATAAGGCAGTGAGTAATTCCACTAATAGGTAACATTTGCTAAGTGCTTCCTAGGTGGATTAACTCATCCAGAGCTCCCACGAGTCCCATGAAATAGATAATGTTATTGGTGTTGCACAGTGGCCAAATGTTGGGAATTGGACTCACACTGCTTGATAATGAAACCCAACTCCATCATGTCCTGATTCTGTGACCTTGTCGGTGTTACTTAGGCCAATTTGCTTCAGTCCTTTCACCTACAAAAGCGGACAATAGGACCTACGTCATGGAATTGTTGTGAGGATTGAAGCCAGATAGAGATTGAGCACTTTGTAGAACATAATTAAGTGCTCAGTTGATATCAGTCCATCTACCCATTGTCCAGATGAGGAGGCAGAGCCACAGAAAGGATTAATCAATTCCCAGCTGATGGGTGGTGGAAGCAGAATTAAAACACACAGCAGTTTGCCCTACTGGCATATAAAGTTATGGGTCATTCACTACTATCTTCCAAGCATCTAGAACAACATCTAGTAAGTGCTTAATAAATATTTTTATGAAAGTATGATTGAATGGGCCAAGGACACGAAAAGATGCTCAACATCACTAATTAGGGAAATGCAAATCAAAACCACCATGAGATACTGCCTCATACCCACTAGGATAGCTACTATTTAAAAAAGCAAAGCAGAAAATAACAAACATGGATGGGGATGTGGAGAAATTGGAACCTTTGTGCACTGTGAGTGGGGATGGAAAATGGTACCAGCTGCTACCATTTAAAAAATTAATTTAAAGATTTTTATATTTAAAAGTGCTACTATATGACCTCACAATTCCACTTCTGGATATATACTCAAGAGGATTCAAAGCAGGGTCTCTGAGAAACACGTGTACCTCATTTTCAGGAACAGCACTATTCACAACAGCCAAAGCCAACCCTATTTTCCATTGGCAAATGAGCAGAGAAACAGAATGTGGTCGATACATTTAACGGAGTATTATTCAGCCTCCAAAAGTAAGGGAATTCTAACGATGTGATGAAACAGATGAACTTTGAAGACACCCTGCTGAGGAAAGGAGGCCAGTCACAAAAATACCAATATTGTATGATTCCATTTCTAGGGGGTATCTAGAGGAGTCAAATTAATGGAGACAGAAGGTAGAGCGGTGGGTGTCAGGGGCTGGTGGAAGGGGGCATGGGGAGTTTTTGTTGAATGGGAACAGTTTCATTTTGCAGAATGAGAAGAGTTCTGGAGAACAGGTGCACAGCAATGCAAGTGTACCCTTAAAAAGTTACGATGATAAATTTAATGTTATGGTTTGTTATATTTTACCACAATTTAAAAAAAATGAATGATTGATTGATTATACACCTCAAGTGCAAACTCTCATCCATCAGCACATTCATTATGGTGTGGTCGGTAAGACTGGGGGTTCAAGTTCTCCCCTTTCTTGAGTGGTATCACAGCACACCTCTCAAAACACTCATCATAATTAAATGAGGTTGAGCATGTAAAGCACAGGGCACACAGTCCCTCTCAACAGATCAGTGATGACAGCAGTAATGACAACCAGTACCTACTAAGGGGCTAAGCACACACCAAGCACCTAGAGCATTCGACAGGTAGCAATGCACTTGGGAATTATTACAAACCCTAGGGATACTGGATAATAATGATGTCCCTGCTTTACAGGTGAGAACGGAGCATAGAGTGGGAGACTGCTCAGTTCCGTGTAGATGGTAAATTGAGGGGAAGGAGATTAACTGTACCTGGGCTTCAGAGGTGAGCATATTTAAGACAGTCGAGCACAATCCCTGAAATCACATGCCAGGACAGCTGCTTCCCAGCTGTGTGGCTTTGGGGACTTGAATGCCCCTGAGACTCAGCTTCCTCATTTGGGAAATGAAGACAATGCCATGACCTCAGAGGCTTTGCTAAGGGTTCAGTGGAACACAGGGTCAAGTGCAGAATACAGGCGGCTGGGTAACATGCTTCTGTGTATTATCTGACCTGACTAGGCTGAGCCAGGAGCTTTTTCTGTCCAGGGATGGCAGTAATGTGCCCCTGGGTCTCCCTTGAGCCTGCCTAGCACAGACCTGGGTAGGTGGGAGTGAAGAGGGGGCTGTGCTGCAGTGAGGGTGCATGGAGAAGTGGGCTCCAGCCTGCTCTGCCCCTCACATGTTGGGTGACCTTGTGGCTGACTCACTTCCCTTGCTGACCATCAGCTTCCTCCTCACACCACTTCCCCCCCGCACAGTTGGGAGGACTGGGGAGATAATAAGATGTGCAAAGTGCTGGGCACAGGGGCTTGAGATACCCCACTTGAAGGACTGGAGCTGTGGGTCTGGGTCTTGATTCCTGAGGAGGGAGCTACACCCACACCCATGTTACCAGCCCCAGGTGGCTCCTGGGCACTTGAAATGTGGCAATTGAGATGAAGTGTGAGCATAAAATACGTACCAAATTTCAGACTTAGTGTGAAATAAATGCATAATATTCCATCAATAATTTTTTACATGGACTAAATATTAAAATGATAATATTTTGGCTATGCTTGGTTAAATAAAAGATATTAGCCTTTATATTGATTTATTATAGTGTATAAATTCTATTTATTAAATTATATTCATTGAACCTTCTCCTTTTTCCTTGTTTGAGTGTAGCTACTAGAAAATTTTAAATCATATATGCAGCTTGTGTGAAGGGCAGTGCTGGGTAAAAGGCCGAGATTTCTGGGCTACCAAGGGAGGGGGTACTCAGGATAGTCACCTGAATTCTGAATAATTAGAACAACAACAACAACAACAAAATATCAATGACACAATCTAACCCTTACTCTGTGCCTGCTAGCCTTTTAAATACCTTACATTTACAGCTCATTGAACCCCTCCATAATCCCTGGGAGTTAAGGAGTGTTGCAAACCCCAATCCTTGGAGGATGGAAATGAGGCACAGAGAGGTTCAGTGTGGAGCCCGAGGTCACCCTGCTGTGCTCAGCAGGCAGCAAGTAAACCCAATCCCAGTCTTGTCCCAACGTCTGTGTCTCAGTCGCTCTACCTACTGCATCTGTCCGGGAGACTCACAGGGACATGGGGACGGAACCCGAAAATCCCCAGGGATCGAGTGCCTTCAGGAGGCAGTGGTCCGGGGGGCTTGGTTTCTACATTCCCGGGTCCCTCGTGGGCTGGAGGCTGGCGGATGCCTTGCTTTGTTCTCCTAGGAAGGAAAACAGACCTGGATTCAAATCCAGACTCGACTGCCTATGAGTCGTGTCACCTTGGGAAAGTCATTGCACTTTCTCTGAGCCTTCACCTGCATTTCTAGAAGGTGGGGATGATGGGGCTACTGTGAGCGCTGTGTGGCAAATACGTGATGATTACAGTAATAATGGAGCCGGCCTTCATTTACACCCTCCTTACCACATCTCCTTTGGCTTCTGGGACACCCACTTACCTCATTTTCCCTAAATCTCCATGGCTTTTGCTTTCTGAGCTCCTTTTGCTGGCTTCTCTCATCTCTCTTTTAATAGTGGACTAGCTCAGGCTGCAGCCCTTCAACTAATTGTTTGGTATATTTTTCTCTTCGCATTATCTAGGTGACCTCATCCATCCATATGCAATGACCCCCCCAATTTATATCGCCAGCCCAGACTGTCCCCTGAACTCTGGCCTCATACAGCATATCACTCACAACCTAGATCAGGGGTCAGCAATCCACAACCCGTGGGCCAAACCCAGCCTGCCAAATCTGGCAAAGAATGGGTTTTACATTTCCTAAGTGAATGGAAAAAAAAAAATATCAAAGGAGAGTGTTTCGTGGCACGTGAGAAAGATACAAAATCCAGAGGTCGGCGTCCACACAGGAGTTTAACTGGCACACGGCCACGCTCATTCACTCACCTGTCCTCTTTAGATGTTTTCAGGAGTGGCTGTGACAGGCACAGGTCCACAGAACCTAACACACCAACCGTGCGGCCCTGAGCTATGCCCACCCCTGTCTTAACACTTAAAAAGCATCCTAAATGCAACACATCCAAAATCGAACTCCTGCTAGCTGTCCTCAGAATAAGTTAGACCAGAGAAAATAAAAGACAGAAAATGAAGTACCCTCTGAACCGTCCCCCAGAGGCCTCTCTGCACCCACCTCCCACCCCCTCCGAGGCCATTCTTGGGCGCTCAGGCCACAGCCTTGGGAGCAGTGACTCCCAACCAGGGATGAATTTATTCCCGGACAGAGAAAGTGGACAGCTTTGGTTGTCATGACTTGGGGACGGCTTTCGGCACAGAGAAGAAAAGGCGGAGGCCAGGATGCTGCCGAGACCCTACAGTGTGCAGGATGGTTCCCACAGCCAAAGTGTCCGGAGTGCTGAGTTTGAGAGATGCTGCCTCGGAGACCCCCCGATCTCTTTCTCTCTCTCGCCTCCCACAGCCACCCTGCCACAGTGCCGCAACCCCCACGGCCACTCTGGTTTTGGGACACACTCTGAATCCAAACCTCTCCTCCAACTCCACCCACCCACACCCCAGACAAGCGTCCACCTGTCCTCCCTCTTGCCTGACCCCTCAGTCTCCGCCCAGGGCGTCCAGAGCCCTCCTGTCCGCTAGGTATGTCAGGAATGCTGGACGGGAAAGCCAAGTCACATCCCAGCACCTAGAACATGTGAAATGGGGGCCTGTTCTCTCTTGGATTGCATCTCCCACCACACACTCTTGCTCATGTTACCAGGGGCCAGACACCCATGCTCCCAGCTCAGGGCCTCCGCCATGGCTACCTTCCCTCCGGAGAGCCACGTGGCTCCATGTCCCCTTCCTTTAGGCCTCCACTCCGAGGTCGCCTGATGGGTGAAACCCATCTTCATCTCCTCACCTGTAATGTCACATGTATGTCCTGACACTTTCCAACATGTCCCCTGTCCTCCTTAGCGCTTAGTGCCAGCTAACACCCTAAAGGTTTTGTTTACTTATCTTCTTATCATTTGTCTCTCCCTCGTGAATAGAAGACATATAAAGCTGGGATGTTTTGTTTTTTCCTGCCATTCACCCCCACAATCAAGAACAGTGTCTGGCATATAGTGTAAACTCAATAAATATCAGTCCTATGGATGGATGGACAGATGGATGGATGGACGGACGGATGGATGAATGGCATTCTTATTATATGCTGTCCACTGTCCTAGGGGTTTCAGGACACAAACCCCCACCCATGGCTGGTGCCTGGCGTTTGGTCCGACCAGTGAATGGACCAGACTCGAACGCCCACAGGAGGAAGGAAGTACAATAATAAGACAGTGGACAGATGTGAGGGGACAGGGAGCAGAGGCGACTGTGGGGACGTGCACACCACATGCCTGATCTGCAGGGGCAGCGGCTGCTTGGACCGGCCAGTCGTGGCCACTGCAGAATGAGGCCCTGCGCTGTCAGATCTTCCACTAGTTCAAAAGAAGCTGGAAATCAGATTTTCAATGTGAAGTCTCCCTATTTTTAAATGTTGGCAACTGATTCAGATTTTGGTTTCAGTTTTAAACACTTGGCACACCAGACAAAGCATATCAGCACATCCCATCCTTGAGACCTGGGTTCTCTTGGCTCTGCCCCAGTCACAGCTGGGTGACCTTGGGCAAGTGGCTTAACCTCTCTGAGCCTTGGTTTCCTCATCCCCGACAGGATCCTGCCTCACAGGATTAAAGGAGACAACTGCGCTCCTCACTCACCGCGAGTGCTCAGCAAAAGAGAGGAGAAAAGGATGGGAACAGAGAAGGATGAAGAAGTGGAGGGACCTTGGTCTTTTTGATGCTGGAGGAGAGGTCTGGGACCGTGGAGTTTGCATAAGAGCCGTGAGGCTCAGGGAGGTGAACAGATAGTGATCACACAGGAGGCGGACGCATGGTGGGCCTGGGACCCAGATGTCCTGCCTCCAGCCCCGGGCCCAGAGCTGTGCAGACACCCCTGAGTGGGAGGGAGGAGGGGCTGGGGCAGGGGGCTGGGAGAGGACAGCAGTGAGTAGGTGAGCAGAGGTTGAGGTAGAGGCCCCCCAGCATGGAGAAGGGCTACAAGAGGGAGAGCAGCACCCAAGGACAGAGCAGAGATGGAGACTGGGAGAGGCGGTGGTCTTAGGGTTCCCGAGCGAGGTGTTCAAGGAGGAGGAAGAGGTGGAAGGAGGCGTGAGTGGAGTGAAGATGAGGCAGAGGAGGCCTAGGGCCAGGCCGGGAGGCTGGAAGAAATCCTAATGGAGAGGGCCAACGTGACTGGAGTCTACAGGAGGGAAGGGAGGAGAGTGTAAAGAGCTCTGACCAGAGAGGGCTCGACCATGACCCATGACGTCTTAGGGAGAAACAGCCCAGGAGGAGGAAGCAGGGGCAGGGGGGTGGAGGGGACGGAGGGGGGGCGGGGGGGGGGGGGGGGGTGTCTCTCGAGAGCAGCCGAGAGGGGGGCCGGAGGAGGCCAGCCTGCCCAGCAGAGGAAGGGAGGGTCCCCGGGAGAGAAGGGAAGGGGAGGGAAGGAAGATGGAATGCAGAGGGCACCGTGGAGGGAGGAGGCAAAGCGAGGGATGGGGCCGGCGGCAGGCGGGCCACTAGGGGACGGTGTGCGGGATGGGGTGGGAGGGTGCAAGAGGTGGGGCCGGACCCCACGAGAGGGGACAGAAGCAGCCAGCGGGAGGGGGGGTCCCCGGCCCGCGGAGTCTGGAGGGGAGGTGGGGCGCGAGGCCAGGGCCCCCCGCACCCTACCTTCCAGGCAGCAGATCCTCCAGAGCCCCGAGTGGGTGAGGCCGCCGGGGTCCTTCTTCTCCGAGGAGCCGCTGCCCCCGCGGTGGGGCGGCGCGTCGTCGCTGGCCGTGAGGTTGGTGGTGTTACAGATGAAGGCGCGCGTGTACAGCCAGTAGTCGGTGCTGATGGCGATGGTCATGAGGCCGAAGGCTGCGAAGGCGCCCACCGTGGTCAGCAGCACCTGCACCCCCTTCTCGCACCAGAGGCCCCTCTCTTCGTTCCAGCGCTTCAGCGACTCCAGTTTGACCACGGGGAGCCGGGGGGCCGTGGGCCACCACCGGGGCAGCGGGGGCGGGGCCGTGCCGGCGGCTGGGGGGGGGCACAGCGCAGGCAGAAGGGGGGGGCCGGGGGCGGGCGGGGCGGGGGGGGGGGCGGCGAGGAGGAGGCGCGGCCCGGGAGGGGGTCAGAGGGCGGCCATGGGCGCGGGCTGGTGGGGGCAGGAGCGGACACAGGGTTAGTAGAGAAGGAGCGCACCTCCCCCACCGCTGCCCAAACCCCACAACGGACCCCCACTGTCTCCCTGCTTGAAGAAACTCCTTCCACTCGGGGTCTCCCTGCCTCCCTTTATCTGGAAAGTCTCCCTCGGCCCAGGGCAGGCTTCCCACCAAACCCCACTGGGAGTTGGTGGGAAACCGCCGGCCACCGAGCCTGACGCTGCGCACCCCCCTCCTGCGCCCTCCTGCTCCTCCCCCTGATCCTCACGTCTTACCCACCCGGAAGGCCGCTCCCCCCTACTCTGGCCCCCCGGGCTTCCTCCTCCCAAGGAACCTACAAGAGCCCCATCACCATTCTTATCTCGCAGGGTTCTGCCTGCTCCCCTCGTCCCCTGCAAGTTTCACCTCCTCGCCTACTGTGTCCTCTCCGCAAGAAACATAAATCTCTCAATCTCTCTCCTCAGCTAACAAAAATCTTCCCAACGGATCCTCACTGTTTGCACAACTAAGAAGAACCACGTGGTCACCACCACTCCCACTCCGGCCCCCTCCGGCCCCCACTCAGACCCCTATGTCTCTGGACCAGGGTTCTCAACCTCTAACACAGCTGGAAATCACCGAAGGACCTTAGAGATCAGGATACCCGAGCCCCACCTGGGCAATTCCAATTTCATTGGTCTGGGGTGTGGTCCCTGAGCATCTAGGTTTTAAAAATTTCCCTGGGGGATTCTAATGGGCCACCAGCACATGGAACCCTCTGGTTTAGAAGGATGTCTCCAGCCCCCTCAAACTCACTCCACAGTCCCCACTGTCTCCCTTGGACCAGCCCCAATCCCCTACTACGTCTTGGACTCAAGCAAAATACCCCACCCTCTGCTTTGCTTCAAGAAGTCTTCCGAATCTGGCCCCCACTGTCTCTACAACTTAGGCAAACTCATCATAGCCATCACTCTCTCCTCCTCCATTAAGAAAAATTTCCTCCATGAGCTCCACGGAGAAGCTACTCACAAGAATCCCTTCCCCCAGACCCCCAGTTCCTCTCCATTCAGAAATCTCCTGATGTTTGACCCAGACTCCCACTGCTGTCCAGGGAAAGTCCCCCACTCTGCCCAGCATCCCCCCTCCCACCCCATTCCTCTGCCCTTCCACCATCTCCCATTGCCTCCAAATCCCCTAACTGGAGCTCTGGTTCCCCGTTATCTTCATCACACTGATGAACCCCCAAGTCTAGATCTCCCCAACTCACTTGGAGCTCCCACTCTCTTTAACTTACGAGAACCTCCCCCCTTCTCCCTAACCTGACTTCTCTTATACCACCAAGAATCCCCTTCCTCCACCAACATCTCCTGTACTCAGGAAAATTCCCTTCAGGAGCCCCACTACCTTCTCTTCTTGGGAACCCCCCCACAACTCCCCTTACTCTTTCTCCTGTGCTGAAGCACCTACTTTTTTCCCAAATGTAAATGGAGCCCCCCATAGACAGTGCCCCTCAGAAAAATTTCATCCAGGAGACTACAAACTCTCTTTCCCATTCAGTAACCCCTGTGTCTGCTCATTTCCCTCTTCCACAGCATGCCCACCACCACACCCCCAGCCCTGCCTTCTCTACCCCAGCCCTCCTTCCGGGCACACGACCCATACCTGCTTCCACCACTCACTGTTTCCTAGACTTCTTCCCCAAATCCCATGTTACAGTTCAGAGCATGGAAGCCAACAGAAGGAACCCCCCCCCCCCCCCCCCCAACCGCCCTGGGTCCTAGTACCAGGGTGACCTTGGCCTTTTCCACCCCAATCAGCTGGCCCTGCCTGGGTCTGCTCCTAGGAGGGGTTGCTGAGAAAGGTTGTCTATGGGGGGTATCTCCATGGCAACTGGGCCTAGTGCCCCACACATGTGTTCCCTCCCCCACCTCCACTAGCCTGCCTACACGCAGCCCCTACCCGTGCCCATTCATCAGCCCACTGGACACTGGCATCCCCCAGCCCCCATCCTCGGTTCTGGCCCCTTCCTCTTTCAAACGCGGAGTTTCCTCTCCTCGGCTCCTGGTTTCTTCTCCCCCATCCGTACCCCTTGCCACCAGCACCAACGCCTCCACTGTCCTAGCAAATCTCTGCTTCCACCCCGGGGTGAGCCCATGACCCCGAGGTGTACCCCTCCCCCTGCTGGACCCCCCACAATCCAAGATAAGCAAGGAATGGAAATGGGGTGAGTGAGGGAAATTCTCCATCAAAAAAAGATTTGAAGATCTTTTCATTTTGTCGATTTGAGGGGCAATCTGTTTGGTTTTAGGGACTCTTCCTTTCGTCCATCTGTCAGCGGCAGCAAAAGAGGAGGGAGCAGGGGACCCCCAATTCTAAAGCTTCCGGATATGAGAGGGGTCGCCAGCCCTTCTCCCTCTGAAGGGGCTGACTCTTTCCTCTAGAATTAGGGGGGGTCACAGAGCCTTCCTTCTACACCCGCCCACCTCCGATTAATAAAAAGATCTGTCTCACCTCTGTTAACGATAGGTCAACTCTCCGATGCACTGGGGAGGGGACGATGAGCCCCCCTGTCTGCACCCCCCCCAGAAAAACCCTTGTGGCTCCCACTTCTCACTGCTCCCCCTCCCCCAGCAGCGAGGGACCCAGGCGTCCGACCTGGTTGGGGGGGTGGAGATGAGGAGGCGGACGGGGATTGAGGGTGTTGAGGTGGGAGGGGATGCTGAGGGGCAGCTCTGAGCTCGGGCCCCAAGGGAGTGGGGGTCGGGATGAAAAAAAAAAGGTGAGGAGACAATTTGGTTCTCGTGTCGCTGGGTAAAGTGCGGAGCTGGAGGACGAGAGAGGGAGGGAGGAGGGAGGGGGGAGGGGAGCCGCTGAGGATGGGGGAGCCACAGAGAGGAGGTGGGGGGAGGGAAAGGATTGGGGGGCAGGGTCTGGGTGGCAGAAGGAAGCTGAGGAAAAGGAGAGAGAGAGACCCAGAGAGGGAGGGAGAGAGACAGAGAGAGACAAGGAGAAGCGGAAAGAGAGAAACCCAGAGACTGTGAAACAGAAATGGGGGAGGGAGAAATTTGGGGGAGGCAGCGGCTGGTAGCAGAAGGAAGTTGGAGAGAGACACACACACAGAGAAATATCCAGAGAGAGAAGGGGACAGAGACAGAGACACAAAGAGAGAAACCAAGAGACTGGGGGACAGATGGGGGGTGGGGTAAGGGAGAGGATGGGGGGGTCAGAATGGGATAACAGAAGGAAAGAAGAGACAGGGACAGAGTCATCCAGAGAGGGGGAGGAGAGACAGATGGGGAGAGACAGACAGAGACCGAGGGTGGGGGGGAGAGAGAAAGGGAGAAAGGGAGAGAGAAATGGGGGGTGGGTGCAAAGTCTTAATAGAGAGAAGGATGCTTTAGAGAGAGAGAAAATGGAGAGAGACAGAGAGAGAGAGAACGGACAAGAGAGTAAATACTAAGAGAGATTTAGGGGAGAAGGCTCTGAGTGGCAGAGGGTGGCTGAACACGGAAAGGCAGGTGCGGAAGGAAAGAGAAAGACCCACAGAGAGGTGGAGAGCGCCTGACTGGGAGAGACCCCGGGAACGAGACACAGAGAGACACTGAGGAGGCATCAGAAGGAAGCTGGAGGAAAACAGGAGAGGGGCCAGGCTCCGATGGATGAAGGAGGTCAGAGATCCAGGACACCCGCGCCCCCTCCCCTACCACCTCCCTTGCCCCTGATCCCTACCCCCATCCCCATTTCAAAGCCACCACCCCACCCCCACTAGCCTCCATCTCTCCACAGCATCGCCTGCCGCCGCCACCGCCTCTTCCTGTCGTCATAGCAACAGGATCCAGGCGCCCAGCCAAGGCTGGCAGCAGCGCCGGAAATGAGGGGAGGGCCTTTCCAAAAGGACCCCAGGAGCTGTCCCTTTTCCCCAAATCCAAGGGACAGCTCCACCTCCCGGGGCCTTCCCCCCCCCCCCCCCCACAACTGTCAAGGGCAAAGAAATTCTCTTGTATTCAAGTTAGGAGGGTAGCAAGCCCTTAGTTCCACTGACATTTCATCCCCCCCCCCACCCGCCCCTTGCTCCAGAGTGAGAGTCCCCCAAGACAGGAACGGGAGTGAGGGGGCAAACAGGAGGTGCGAAACTGGAGTGAGAATCAGTCTTAAATCTGCCTGGGGCTGGACGGGACGGCTCTACAAGTTTGAAGAATAATGATTGTTGGAGTTCCAGAACTAGCCAGTGGGCAAGGGGGTGGGAAAACTCGAAGCAGAAAATCTGAGATGAGAGTCAGAAAGTTCATTCTTGGATTCAAGTCTCAGAGATGCCTGTAGCCAGTGGGTGACCTTGGGCAAAACATTTCCTCCTTTCTAGACTCAGTGATAACAGGAACAAATGGAGAACGGGGATAGAAAAGGTCTTTGCACACTGCTCTAGACAGACAATTATTTCAAAGACAGTGTCCTCCTGCAAATGCTATCCAAACCCAAAAGCTAGGCGTGACCACACACTTGGGCTGGGGAGTTTGCATGCTTCGGTGTCTTGTGGAATTCTTACAGAATCCTTGTGACGGGGCACTGAGAGTCCCATATTACAGATGAGCAAACTGAGGCTTGGAGATGTATGGCGAGCTGCCCAAATTGCTCAGGGAATAAAAGGCAGACTTGGGGATGAAGCAGCCTCTTTGTGGGGCTTGACAGGGGTGGACAGCCAGAGGGGAACCTCAGAGCCATTTAACATGCCACTTTGGGTCCCTTGCCTCCCTTTTGGAGACTGGCAGAGACAGAGAAAACCTATATTTCTCACACATCCAGTCCTCTTCCCCTGGAGGAGCCCTACCCTGTACCTAGCATCTCTCATATCCACTGGAGTTTCTAGAGGTCAGTTACTTAATTCTCACCATGGCCCACGGGGGAGAGGAGTTTAGAGAAGCATTCTGACACCCCTTGTTTGGAAGCAAAAAAACACCAGCCTCAAGGGAAGGGGCCTGGAATTCATTCATTTGAGAACTATTTGTTCTGCCTCTGCTCTTTTGCCAGGGAGAGGGACGCAGCTGCGAACAGGCTCGGCCACGGACATAAACTGAGCTGCCGATATTACAGACTCAAAGTCATTTGCAGCCATTGACTCGGTCTCTTGGCTTCTGTCATCGGCCCCCGTTTCAAAGACGGGGAGACTGAGACCAAGAGAGGTAAGCACATCACCAGGGTGGAAAGTAGCTACAATCAGAACCGAGGTTTCAGATCCCAGAGTCTGTGCTGTTTTCTCGGCTAATAATAAGCAAAAAAAAAAAAAACCAGAAACCTTATTATGAAACTAATAAAACAAGCCAGGGTTTCCAAGCCTCGGAACTAGTGATACTCGTGGAGTAATTCTCTGTCAAGGGGGGCGTTCTGTGCCAGAGGCCAGGAGCAAGGGGTTATTATAAAAAGAAGTCAATCTGTCCCATCTCAAATCCTGTTCCTTTTTGGAAAAGCCTCTTAAAGTTTTTGGCTGTTTCTTCTCTGACTTACCTTACCATCCTTAAACAATAATTCTCTCCTGGATGTGTCAGCCTTATACATCATGGATTCTTTTTCTCTGATAGAGATAAGGATTTCACTCATTTTTCCCCTCCCTTCCTGCCCAAACACATATTTTTAGTTTTTCTATTGGTTAACTTTGTGGCAATAAGTGACAGACTTTACGTTGTGATTCCTTGTTTCAAGGGCATATATCTGGTTTCCTTTTTTTAAGATTTTATTTATTTATTTGACACACAGAGAGAGATCACAAGTAGGCAGAGAGGAAAATGGGGGGGAGCAGACTCCCCACCAAGCAGAGAACCCCACCTTGGGCTCCATCCCAGGAGCCTGAGATCATGACCTGAGCCGAAAGCAGAGGCTTAACCCACTGAGCCACCCAGGTGCCCCAATAAATAAAATAAAAATTATTTTTTAAAAAAGATTTTATTTATTGGGGCGCCTGGGTGGCTCAGTGGGTTAAAGCCTCTGCCTTCGGCTCACGTCATGATCCCAGAGTCCTGGGATTGAGCCCCACATCGGGCTCTCTGCTCAGCTGGGAGCCTGTTTCCTCTCTCTCTCTCTGCCTGCCTCTCTGCCTACTTGTGATCTCTGTCAAATAAATACATAAAAATAAAAAAATAAAAATTAAAGATTTTATTTATTTATTTGAGAGAGAGAGCATGGGGAAGTGGGGGACAGAGGGAGAGGGAAAAGCAGATTCTCTCCCGCTGAACAAGGAGTCCAATGCGGGGCTCGATCCCAGGACCCTGAGATCATGACCTGAGCCAAAGACAGACACTTAAGCAAATGAGCCACCCAGTGCCACCAAAGATTTTATTTTTTAAAAGTAATCTTTATACCCAATGTGGGGTTCAAACTTGCAACCCTGAGAACAAGAGTCACATGCTCCCCGAAACTGAGCCAGCTGGGTGCCCAGGTCACATGTTTTTGCATCTCTTGGGCATATACTTAGGAGTGGCATTTCTGAATCCTGTTTAACCTTTTGGGAAATGAGATAGCATCTTTGGACTTTGTGTTGTAAGATAGATACGTTGGACCCACTGATCAACAATTCAGTTCATGGAAAGGCTCTTCAGAAGGAGTGGCACAGAAGGTACAGGCCGTGGCTCCATTCAGATCTCATTCCTATATTTGCCGATGAATTCATGTCACATTACCCAGGGTCTCCCATGGGCTGGACCTAGAGATCTAGAGACTGTAGAACCAGAGAGAAGCCTGCGAAGCCCCTAGGCTCCAGAAGGTCCTCTACCCTTAACTTCCCCTGTGGTCGGCAGAACTCTAAAATAACCCCCAACATCCCCCCTGCCCCCAGGCATACACACCCTTTAGAATTGCCTCCCCTTGGGGTGCCTGGGTGGCTCAGTCTTTAAGCGTCTGCCTTCTGCTCAGATCATGATCTCAGGGTCCCAGCATCGAGCTCTGCATCAGGCTCCCTGCTCAGTGAGAAGCCTGCTTCTCCCTCTCCCACTCCCCCTGCTTGTGTTCCCTCTCTCGTTGTCTCTCTCTCTCTCTCTCTGCCAAATAAATAAATAAATAAATAAAATCTTTAAAAAAAAAAATGGCCTCCCCTTGAGTATGGGCAAGTTTGTGAATAGAGTGAGGCGTCATTGCCACAGTAGATTACATTATACGGCAAGGTGAGGGGATGCACATGTAATTAAAGTCCCTAATCACCTGACTCGTAGTTAATCCAAAGGGAGGGTATCTGGGGTGGGCCTAACCTAATCAGGTGATCTCTTTGACAAGGATCAAGAAGTGGCAGAGACTCAGAGCAAGATTCTCCTGCCCTGTCCTTAGGGAAGGCCACACACTACACACCTGAGGATGGCATCTGCCGGATCCGCCAGCAAGAACACAGGAACAGCGTCTGTCATCCCAGGGAAATGATCTTTATCTCTATCCGAGGGAGCGTGAGAGAAGACCTCTCCCTAACGGAACTTCCCCATGAGAATGCCGCCAGTCGGCTTCTGGACTGCAGCCTTGGGAAACCACGAGCAGAAACCCCGTGCACTGCGCTGGCATCCTGAGCCACCGAAAGTGTGAGATTAATAAACACGTGCTGCTTTAGGCCACGGCATCTGTGGGCATTTGTTACAGTGGCCAGTAACTGATAGACTCTGGAAATGACATCGCACCGTGAAGGTCACACAGAGGCTGTTCAGCCAAGGGTGCATCCATGTCCACTCTCCATGCCTCCCTCTTACTCCCACAACCAGTCAGTCAGTCCCCGCGTGCAGACTCCTCTCTCTCCAGGATCCCTTCCATATCCATCCCCTTCTCTCTGTCCTGCTCTTGACTGGACGGTCGGTCCCACCAGCCAGTGGATGCCACCAGTCTCCCTTCAGCCCGATTCTCCTTTGGCCCCTAAAGACTCCCTAACACTCAGAGCGGACCCTTTCCCTCTTCTGCTCAGAATTCTCCTATGGCTCCCTATTGTCCTCAGGAGAAAATACAAGCTCTTCACCTGTGTCCTTTGCCAGAAGCGCCAGTCTTGTCTTATGCCATCTCCACAGCTGCCTCCTGGAGCCTGGAGTGGTTTCCCCCACTCTGCTCAGCTCCTTCACACTTCTGAAGTTCCTGAGTGTGGCTCCCTCACCTGGAACCCCTTTCCATCTCTTCCATCTCTTGGAATCTTCTTCTGTCTCCCACATGAAGACTCAACTGAAATGCTTCCTCCTCTGGGAAGCGTTCCCCGACCTCCCAAGGCTGCATCAGAGGAAATAGCTGCACTTCCCCCATGCCCTGTCGTGCCTCCATTAGAGGAGGGTGACCACCTGGCATTGTGACCCGCATGTCAGTCTGTCCCCCCAGCAGAGTAGGGGCTGGTGCCCCTCACTCTCCTCCAGTGCCTGGTTTTGGTACTGCAGGTGCTGCACGGACAGAGGGACAGACGGATGCAGGAAGGAGTGAAAGACTCGGGGAACAAGGGGATACATATTCTAGGGTCCTCTGGCAGCCAATTACAACCTCCCATCCCTGTCCAACCCCTCTCCCGCCTCATATCCTGAGTATGCGTTCTCCCAGGTGTTTGAGTGTATCTTGTCAACAACAGCTGGGGCCTTTGTGTTTTCTCAAGAGGAACAGAGTGGTGGTGGCGTGTTTTCCCGCTGTACCAGGAAGAGAAGATCAGCGTTTCTAAAATGTCCTCATTCAGGGTGAAGTGAAAATATTCCAGTGCTGAGGAATCAGGTGGCCTGAGTTCTAATCCTTGCTTTTCCTTGCCTCCCCAAGGGACCCCAGAACCAAATCCCTGTGCTCTCGGCACTTTGTGCTCTTGTCTGTAAAGGGGATGGGGAGGGGGGCAGTGATCTCGCTCCAAATGGGATGTCCTGGGATGATGACTCAAAGCCACACATCCAAGGAATTCTGGCAGGGTTTTGGGGTGTCTGTGAAGCCGAACATTGCCTCTGAAATTTTGTGAATATGGGTACTCTTCTCTGGAGGCTCATAGCTTTCATCCCGTTCTTGAAGGGTCCCCTAATCTCCTACAAGTTAAGATTGACTGTCTATTGACAGATTGAACAAAATCTCATTTGTGTCAGTAAAAATAAAAATTTTTTTAAAAAGCAAGGGAGAATACATGAATGCAAAGTTATTGTCTAACGCAGGTTTCCTCAACCTGAGCACTAGCCATATATCGGACCAGATCATTCTTTGTGGTGGCATCAGAGAGCAACCTGTAGGTACCATTCCCTGGCTGCTACCCACCAGAGGCCAACAGCAGCCCCCAACTGTGATATACCTAAAGCTGCCCACCCCCCAGGGGTGGGGGGTTGGGATCAGTGAGAAGATGAAAGGCACTTTTTTCTTTTGGTCCTCTGCTGCTTAAATTTGAAATTCATGACTAAACATTAAAAGTATAATAAAAATGAGTTTAGGGGGTGCCTGGGTGGCTCAGTTGGTTAAGTGACTGCCTTTGGCTCAGTTCATGATTCTGGAGTCCTGTTATCGGGTCCAGCATCCAGCTCCCTGCTCAGCAGGGAGCCTGCTTCTCCTTCTGATCTTTCCCCTCTCATGCTTTCTCTCCTCTCTCTCTCTTTGAAATAAATAAATAAAATAAAACTAAATTTTAAAAATGAGTTATTGCTAAAAATAAGTTACCTCCATTCAAGGGACACACACAGCTGTTAAAAAAAAATGGGAAGAATCTCTACATTTGAAAAACAGCAGAGATGTTTAATGTGTTTACTCTCAGAACCCCTCTATGGGCTTTACAATGCCAAGGGGGGTGCGCCTGGGTGGCTCAATAGGTTGAAGCCTCTGCCTTCGGCTCAGGTCATGATCCCAGGGTCCTTGGATTGAGCCCCTCATCCAGCTCTCTGCTCAGTGAGGAGCCTGCT
Source organism: Mustela nigripes (assembly GCF_022355385.1). Lineage (NCBI taxonomy): Eukaryota > Metazoa > Chordata > Mammalia > Carnivora > Mustelidae > Mustela > Mustela nigripes. The sequence continues at coordinate 815,718 of NC_081573.1, forward strand.
TCTCCCTCTCTCTGTCTGCCAGTCTGCCTACTTGTGATCTCTGCCTGTCAAATAAATAAATAAAGTCTTTTAAAAAAATGCCAAGGGACCTCCAAAAACGTTTGTTTCTGCGTGTTATGTCTGTGGACACATAACATATTCAAAATTCAAATGGGGGAGACTTAACAACCTGTATTAATTTCAGTAAAATAATAAAATCATTGAATGTTTACCTAGACAACTCATTTTAGTGAAAAATAATTGTATTTTCCCAAAATACAATTGGCACACAAAAATACAGTGGTGTTGACTTATATTTTTGAGAATCTATACAGTGTTTGGTCTACCAGAAGAAAGTGGGGTTCTCATATCTCCTTCTGCATTCAATTTATTCTGATAGCACCCGTTGTGTAGATACAAAAAGACCCTGGACCTTATACATGCATGAGAGACTGAAAGTGGCAATGGCAGACCATATCTCAGTATTCTTGTAAAAGTGGTTTTGACCTCATGGACCCCTTCATCAGGTCTCAGGGAGGCCCCAGGGTCCCTGTGCCACACTTTGAGAACTACTAACATGTGTGGTAAATTAACTGAGTGGGGTAATGTGGTGTAAGAATGTGATAGTTGGGGCACCTGGCTGGTTGTCAGTAGATTGGGCTTGGAGTTCAGGCTGAAGCTGCCGGTTTTTTTTTTTTTTCTTTTTTAAAGATTTTATTTATTTATTTGACAGACAGAGATCACAAGTAGGCAGAGAGGCAGGCGAGGGAAGGAGGGAGCAGGCTCCCTGCTGAGCAGAGAGCCCAATGGGGGTTGGGGGGGGGGGCTCCATTCCAGGACCCTGGGAACATGACCTGAGCCGAAGGCAGAGGCTTAACCCACTGAGCCACCAGGTGCCCCAAGCTGGTGCCTTCTTAAAACAAATAAAACTATGATAGGTAAACAGATGGAACATTGTGGTTCAACATACTTAGAGTATACAGCTCAGTGGTTAAATGTGATCAGTTCAGGAAACCCCCACGTTTCAAATCTTAGCTTGACCGCCTATAAGCTGTGAGACCAGGAAAAGGTTACTTTACCTCTCTGCATCTCCAGGATTTCATTTTATAAAAATGGTATGAAAAGAAAAGCACCAGTTTCCCTGGGCTATTGGATACAAAGTGGCTGGCACATAGAAAGCAGTCAATAAATTATGCAATTAATTTATGCAAACTGTTGTTATTAAGTGTCCTTGAAAAACAATAAGGTAGCATTATATAACTGATACTGAATACTCTTCGTAATACATGGCCCTGTGAAACTGGGAGGGGCAGAACTCTGTGTACACAACGATAAAAGCCATGTCAAAACTACCTGTATGCACTATGTATTCAGTTGTATGTGGATTTAAAAACGCGTGCCTGGGGGCTCCTGGGTGGTTCAGTGGGTTAAGCCTCTGTCTTCAGCTCAGGTCATGATCCCAGGGTCCTAGGATTGAGCCCCTCATCCAGCTCTGCTCAGCAGGGAGTCTGCTTGTCCCTCTGCTCCTCCCCTCACTTGTTCCTTCTCATTCTCTGTCTCTCTCTCAAATAAATAAATTAATTTACAAATAAATAAAGATAAAGAAATCTTTAATCTTTAAGATCCCATTCCATTTTCAAAAATGTAAAAAACAAAACAACCAAACCAAACCAAACAAAAAATCTTGGTTAGTTCTTTTTTAAAAAAAGAACTTAAACTTTAGGACATTAGGTTTGTTAAGTTTTGGACAAAATGAGCAAATATCCAGCAAACATCCAGCACTTACTCCAAAACTGTCCTTTCTGCAGGCAAGACAGACAGCACCAATCGACAGGGATGGCAGACAGCACCAATCAATCCAACCAGTGGGGACATCCCTTCCCAATGAGCAGACAGATATTAAAAATCCCTCTCCACACCATGTTCCAGGCAGCCAGTAGGAATTGATTCCTCTTGACAAAGGAGCTGAAACCTCTTTGCCAACCCAGATCTCAAACATGACCTCCAGAAATTCCTGAAACCATTGGAAATGACTCAGAATGTTTCCCTCAGGGAATCTGATCCTGCTGAATCGTCTTCTTCCCTGCTAACCTGCCCCCACCACTCTCGCTATTCCAGAGGGATTTGGAGTCCTTCTGCCCATCCCCCCTCCTTTTTACAGAAAAAGAAACCGAAGCCCCAGAGATTAAAAGACTTCTCAAGGTCACAGGATGAATTTGCATCGAAGTCATGGTAGTGAAATAGAGTGGCTTGAGAGAGGCGGTTCTGGGATCAGATAGGCCTGGGAGAAATTTCTCCCTGGCATCTTACCAGCTGGGTGATCTTATCTCCGGTGTGCTGGTTTCTTCCTCTACAAAATGGGGCTGTTTGCAATGCCTAGTTCCAAGAGGTTTGGGAGAATCCAACCAGCGGGGTCTTGATTGTGGGAGCTGTCCAGTTCGCCCCCAAGAGCCCAAGTCCCAACAAGGCAAAGAGCCGAAGGGCTAGCGCTGTTTCCTTTCCAATACACTTCAAGGAGAAGCTTGGTAAACATCCAGGCTGTTTTCAGCCCCTCGGTGGAGTAGGTGAGATCACAGATCTCCGGGCCCGTTAGGAAGCCTCAGACAGGGGCTGTGGGCAACGTCTCGTGAGATCACGTTGGGGAGGAACGCGTGCATCCCACAGTAGGGGCGCAACAAATGCAGCCATGGTTTCCCAACAGAGCATTGGGAGAGCCCGCTGCTCTCCGTGGGAGCGCAGGGAAGCTGAGGCTTGGGCACCAGATGAATCTGCTTTCAGCTCTACCTCCGCCACTTTGAAGCTACGCGACCCCGGGTGGGTCATCTCCCCTCCAGGGCCCTATCTGCAAAATGACTTCAGGAAATTCAACACGTGGGCTTGGGGAGAAAACCCGATGAAGCAATAAATGTAGAAGGCAGGCCAGCGAGAGTTACTGTACTCTAAGTGGTCATGGTGACACCAAGAGTTAATTTTTATTGATCCTGATGGGTGTCGTTTGCTGTCCTACACGCTTTACACGAAGCGAATTATAAAGTGCTGCTGTTAATAATGAGGATGATTAAGCAACTTAACAAAGACCAACCTAACCTTGTTCTGCGGGACTCAGAGGCCCCCACCCTGGGGGCAGAGACCAGGACCCAGACTCTGTATCCGATCCCCTCCCCCTCGGCAGGCGGAGACGTGTTTGAAATAAAGTTTATTGAAGTTTCTGTCGGTATTTACATATGATACACGGCAAATAACAGAGCCAGCCCCCCCCCCCCCCCCCCCTCCCCACCCCGAGCCCCCCTCCCCCCAGCCTCGTTAAAAATCGCTGCGTAAAGACAGGTTAACTGCTGAGGTCCCCCCTCCCCCCTCCCACCTAAGATGCAAACTAAAAGCCCCCGTCCCTCCCCTGCCCCCTCCCCCCACCCCGGGGGCTTTTCTGGTTTCGTGTACAACACTGTGCTACCTCGCCCCCGCCCCCCAATGGGGGGAAGGGCGAGTTTCTGGTGACCTTCCCCCCAAATCTGTCCAAGGGGGCGGACGGACCCTTGAAAGAGGCCAGAGTTGGGGGTCTAAGATGGGAAGGGGGACTTCAATGAGGGGGAGTGCCAGAAAATGGAAGACTTCGAGGTTTGGGGGGTTTGGACCCCCGCTACTGCCTCTCCCTCCCCCGACGGGGCCTCGAGGGGGAAGAGGCCGGCACAGGTGTGGAAATGGCACGGAGGAATTCCCTCCACCCTAGGGTCTCCAGCCCTATTGTGTGGCGTGCGGGGCTAGATGCACCTAGAGGCTTTGGGTGAGCGGAAGGAAGGAGGAAGGGAGAACGAGCTCGAAGAAGAAGAGAAAGAAAAAGAAGCCAAGGGCAGCTGAGAAAGCAAGGAGATCCTTCCGATGGCGCCCCCTGAAAGGCAGGTGACCTTCAGGAGGCCGAGAAGAGCCCAGCCGGTGAGGAAGAATGGGACCTCCCAGGGGAATAGAGAACTGAGTTGGGGGAGGGGAGACACCGAGTTGAGCACGCCCAGGCCTCCAGCCTCCCACCCCACCCTCAGCTGCGGGCGCAGCAAAAAGACTGCCCGCTGCACCCGCCGGCCCAGAAGATCCGGAGATGAGATTGGGCGGGGAAATAGAGAAGTCGGGGCCGAGGCGAGAAGAGGCTAGTTGGCATTCCAGGCGGCTGCCCAACCTACTCTCCAGCCCAGCGCCCCTGCGGCGAGGCCGCAGGCTGCGGGGCTCAGGGTGGGTGGGCGCCTGCACCGCTGGCCCCCAGCGTGCAGTGCGCGGGGCAGGGAAACCCGCCGCCGGGCGCTGGAGGGGAGGGGAGGGTCAGAGGGAGGGGGCGGAACCAGGGAGAAACTGGGGGCCCTCTGCGAGTGGCTGGGACGGAGGAGGTCGAGAGACCCCGAAGGGGGAAGGAGCCCTTGGAAAGTATAGGGAGCAGTACGGAGGCGCGGGGCCACCGAGAAGAGGGCGGGGCTAAAGCGTGCGCAGCATGGGGGGGGGGCGGGGTAGTGAAGTTCTGAGGGAGGGAGTGGAGCCCTGGGGCCTAGAGACCCCCAAGGGGAGAGGTGGAGGAGGAGGAGGAGGAGGGGAAGGAGAAGGGAGAGCCGAGGGGCGGGCCTCAGCAGGGCGAGGTGGAGATGTGCAGGTGGTCCGGGTACTTGATGGCGGGAGGGTAGTTCTGCGTCATCTGGATGGAGACGTCGCTGGAGATGTCGGAGGGGCTGCGGCCGCGGCGCCACGCCTCGGGCTGCAGAAACTGGCCCGAGTAGTCGGAGCAGTCGCTGAGGCGCGGGCGGTAGAAGGCCGGGTGCGGGCGGTACATCTCCTCCTCCGCGTAGCGCTTGGTGAACAAGTACACGGACATCACGCCGGCCCCCTGTGGCAATGCGGGGTCAGGGTCCCAGAGGCTGGCCCCGAGCTCCCAAGGACCCCAAGACTCCAGACCCACCCCCCAGGCCCTCCTCTCTCAGACTCAAGAGTCCAACCCCCTCCTCCCTCATTCCCTGGAGTCCAAACCCCCAGCCCCCTCCTCCCTCAGACCAGGAGTCCAGACCCTCAGTCCCTCCTCCCTCAGACCCAGGAGTGAGTCCAGGCCCCAGCCCCTCCCCCACACCAGGACCCCAGAAGTTGGGAGCTGCCAGACCCTCCTCCAGGACCAAGGGTTACGTCCTTAGTCACCACCTCCCTTTTAAATCCATCATCTATGCCCCCAGTTTCCTCTTCCTCCTGAGCCCAGGAATGAGCCTCCCTCCTCCAGACCAGTCTCCATTCCTGTCTGGGCCCCACAGACATCACCTCTTTGAGGAGGAAGGAGGAAGCGGCGAAGGCAAAAGACCACCCATAGCGATAGTGGAAATACTGCTCAGAGCTGCTGGGCCTGTTCATGACCTCGTCGTTGATGCTGGAAATGTAGAGAACCAAGCCCACCACCAAGGAGAGGCCTGGGGAGCAGAGAGTGCCCTTGGTATCTTAGCAGAGGGTCCCTCTCTCCAGCCCCAGCCCCTCCCCCATCTCACCACCATCCCCTCCCCTTTCCTCCCAGCTCAGTCCTGAACTAAACCCATTTTTTGAAACCTTTTTGTGTGCTGGGCCTTGGCCGGCTGCAGGGATTCTGGAGACAATGAACTTTCTCTTCCCCCCTCCCCTAATCTACAGTCCAGGAGTTCACAGGCAATTGGGGAAGGCAACTAGGGACACTGGTGGGTAGTCACATAAATGGTGATATGCGCAGTCAGGGAAGTAGCAGCACAGAATCCTGTGGGTCCAGGAGAGACACCAACCCACCTAGGGGACGGGCAGGGATGGTGGGGGTGGTGCAGGGGAAGTCAAGGAAAGCTTCCTGGAAGAAGGGCCTTTGTCCAAGTCCTAAAGGATGAGGCCTGGGGAGAAGAGTACACAGTTATACCACGCTAGCCAGAGGGAACAGCGTGGCCAAAGGGTTGGAGAGGGAGCACCGAACTGATCCATCCATATAGCCAGAACACCGGCCCCAGCCACAAAATATGAGGCCAGAGAAAGGGGCAGAGACACGGCCATAATGGGCCTCAAATGCCAAGGGCACTAGGGAGCCATGGAAGGTCTGGAGCAGAGGAAGGGCAGGTTCAGTTCAGAGTGTTAGAAGAACCCTTGCAGGATGGTTGGTTCTGGGAAGAGAATGAAGAGAGAGACTAGTTGTGACATGCCAGGGGGACGAGGATGAGGCCCAAGTTGAAACTGTGGATAATAGCCACAATGTCAGTAATAATATTAATAAAACAAGAGCAACTGCTCGTATAGGTCTTGCCCTGTACCAGGCACTGTTCTCAGTGCTGTGTATGTATCAGCTTCTTCAAACCTCCCAGCCACCCCTCCAGTGGGTATCATTTTTATCAACACTGACAGCTGAGGGAACAGAGGCACACGAAGAAGGTGCAGAGGAGATGTCTGCATTGAGAAATTGTTAAGAGGCAACTACCACTTCTTCAAGCTGAACCTCTTTTAAGCAGCAGCCATACCAAGTGTGGCTTAAGGAGGTGATCAGGTGTCCTACCCTAAATCAATCCAAGTCATCCCCATCGGCATCATCCCCCAGAATCCGACAAATAAACACTTGTGTGCCCCTTGCAATCTGTATTCCTTCCACTGCCTGCAACAGGGGTCGGCCAACGACGGCCCATGGGCTCCATCCAGGCCACCCCCTGCCTTTGTATGGCCTGCGAGCCAAGAATGGCTTTTCTGTGATTAAACTGTCGGAAAAAAAATCAAAAGAAGAGTGGTATTTTGTGGCATGTAAAAAGTATATGAGTTTCATTTGGCAGTTCCTCCAAGTGTTAAAGATAGAATTACCACATGACCCAGCGATTCCCCTGCTAGGTATCTCCACCCGAGAGAATAGGAAACATATGTTCACACAAAAACTTTGCATGAATGTTTGTAGCAGCATTCTTCATAATAGCCGAAAAGTGGAAACAACCCAAGTGTCTATCAACTAAATGAATAAACAAAATGTGGGATAGCCGTATAAAGGAATATTATTCAGCCAAAAAAAGGAATGCAATACTGATTTATACTGCCACATGGATGAACTCAGAAAATAAGCTCAAAGAAAGAAGGCAGATACATAGTGTATGATTCCATTTATATGCCATGTCGAAAATAGGCGAATCCATAGAGAGAGAAAGTGGAATAGTGGTTGCCAAGGAGCGGGGTGGAGGGGAGATTCCCACTAGCTGTCGCTAAAGGGTATGAGGTTTCTTGCTGGGGTGATGAAAATGTTGTGAAGTCAGGCCCCAGGGGTGGTCCCACAACCTGGCAAATATACCACAACCACCGAATTCTGTGAACTTCATGTTTTGACCATGGTAGTATCTCGGCTTGCAAAGTATATGGATTCCTCATGTCAGGGTGTGTAAATAAAATGTTACTGGGGGCCTCTGGGGGGCTCAGTCATTCGGCGTCTCTCTTCCTGCCTTCGGCTCAGGTTATGATCTCAGGGTCCTGGGAGGGAGCCTGCTTCTCCCTCTCTGCCTGCCGCTCCTCCTGCTTGTACTCGCTCTCCCTCTCTCTGACAAATAAATAAGTAAAATCTTTAAAAAAAAAGTTTCACAGCATATTCTTCTGATGAGGCTGGGGTAATGAGGAAATGAGCTGTTCTGCGTTGCTGGTGGAAATGCAAAATGGCCCAGCCCCAGTGAGAGGGCATCTGGCCATGCCTGTCAATACCGTGCAGGGGTCGGCCCTTCAACTCCGCCATCTAACCTATAGTAATGACCCTGGAGCTCTCTGTCCATCCATGCAAAAGGACACAGATGCATGCTAATCCATGTCATTACCCGGAACTACAAAACCCTTGGAATGACCTACAGGAACTTACACAGAGGATTAGTGGGACAGACTGGGAAACATCACGGAGCAGAGGACCGTGTCACTGTGAAATGAGAATGAGCAAGGTTCCTGGGAACTGGAGTGGAGCTCAATGATAGTCCCAGACTCTGTCACTCGGTTTAAAAGAAAAAGTAACACTCAAAAGAGTATACAGGATGCTAGCTCTTAAGCAAATAAATAAGTAAAATAAAATACAAATGGGCATCTGCTTATTTTTGCAGAAAGAGACACAGTAAGGAAAGCAAACGAATGAGGCTGGTCACCTACAGGAGCTGGAAGGGAAGAGAGGGAGGGACGCTCCTAGGAAGGGAGCGGTGCTCTTCTGAGTACATATTTTTGCATGATTTGGACCCTTGGAAGAATGCTCATCGTTTATACATTTAGAAGCTAAGATCAACAAGGATGGGGACAGAAAGTCTAAAGTTGGATACCAACAAAAATAAACATAGCTAATTTTCTATCAAATGATGATACCACCCCAGGAAGGGGTAAAAGTATTCTAGTAACTCTTGGATACAGTACTTTGATTACATTTCACTTTAAAGACAAAAGATCCGCAAAGAAACCTTGAACCTTACTTCTTTCTGGGAGAGCAGCTTAGAGGCAGCAGCCCTTAAGCAGTTGTAGGGCTGAGCACATTTGCAAATATACTGATATTTAGGGAGCTGGATTCTGGTGCTAAAAAAGGGAAGACACAGATCAGAATGGCCCAAGATGAAGAAAACCCCGGGTGTCAGTAGCAATGAGCATACTTAGCGCCCGGCTTTTGGTCTCTAACAGCATTCCCCACTAAATAAGAAGCAAGGGCTTCCAGAAGAAATCGCTCATTTGAAGCCTGGGGAGAGGCAGTAAAATTGTACTTGGGCCACAAAGGAAGGAAAAACTCAAAAAACGAGAGGGACACGTCAGAAGAGGATGCAGGGACTAGTTTGAAAGGGGATCCCTGATCCAACTAGGGACAAGTGGAAGAACAAAAGGAATAATGGAAGTAAGGCCCGTAGCGGGGTACCTGCATGACTCAATTTTGGCTCAGGTCATGATCCCAGGATTGTAGAATTAAGCCCCAGGGATGGGCCCCATGCTCGGTGGGGAGTCTGCTTTTCTCCCTCTTCCTCTGCCCATCCCACTCAGTGTGGATGCTCACGTATGCACCACACTGTCTCTAAAACAAATCAATAGTGGCTCAGTAGGCTAAGTGGCTGCCTCTGGCTCAGGTCATGAGCCCAGGGTCCTGGGGTCAAGCCCCACATTGGGCTCTCTGCTCAGCAGGGAGCCTTCTCCCTCTGCCTGGTGCTCCCCCGCTTGAGTGAGCTCTCTCTCTCTCTCTGGCAAATTAATAAATAAAATCTTAAAAAAAGAAAAGAAACAGCATAGAACGTGCTGAATTTTTAAAAAATGTGAACCCATACTGACATCCGTTTTAAAAATAAATAATAAAACAAAAGAGAAAAGTCTTCTTTTTGGTGGTATACATGTAGATGGAACAGCAGATTTACAAAACACCATTTCGCAACCCTACAAGTAATCTTAGGATCCCAGCCAGCACCGTCAATGGCATTAAATCATGTTATATCTGTCTGTATGCCCGACAGAACCTTCCCCTGGAATATCTATTAATTATAAAGAGATTTTCTTTTAGACCCCCTTTATCATAAAGGAACCTAACATCCCATCTCAGACAATCGACTAGAACTAATGCCACCAAAAGCGGGGCAGACAGATACTGTTCACTCCTGACGCGAGCCTGCCGTGACTCCATTTACGTAGGATTCCTGCTGAAAATGTGTAACCCGAATCCATTCCTAAGAAAACCATGGGCATTCTACTAGACGACTGGCCGCTCTCTTCAAAAAAAAAGCCAACATCAAAGATATTTCTTTTTTAAAAAGGCGCAGGCGCTCCATAAAAGATAAAAGGCCACAAAAGAGACAGGACAAAGACATACAAAGCATGATCCTAGATCGGATACTGAATGGGGGGAAAATGACTCTAAGAGACAACACTGGGACAATTGGTGAAATCTGAGTATGGACTGTGCTTTAGCTATAAGATTGGACAAATATCAAACTTCCTGAATTTGGTTATTACACCGTGGTGAGAAGAGGGAGTACACTTGTTTTTAGGAGATACTTGCTGAAGTATTTAGGAGTGAGGTGTTTGTAACTTATGTTCCAGTGGTTCATAAACTTAGGTCTGTAAATATCTCACATACGATATATACACTTACAGATACATATATACATAGAGAGAGAGAGAAAGCAAATGTGGCAAAATATTAAAATTTGGTCCAGATGAAGGGTATATGAGAGTTCACTGTTTTATTTTTGCAACTTTTCTGTAGGTTTAAAATCTTTCCCCCAAATTTCAGTAGAATGGGGGAGGGTTTTACCTTCCCAAGGTACCAAAGCATTACCTGGCAAACCACATATTAACTGGAAAGAGGAAAATGTGCCTTATCAATGAACAGCCCCGATGGTCACCACTTTTATTAAGGGTTCCGACGTGATCAAGTTTCTACCTGACAGTCTTTGTCACCTGAAGGGCTGGGATATAAGGAGCAGGCACCAGCTCTGCCTCTGTTTGCTTGCCAAACCTGTCTAACCCAAATCTAATAAAGCCTCTAGTCTAGACAGAACTTGCAGGTTAGAAAACACAAGGAAACAGGAGCAAATCAAATGATGCCTAGTCAAACCAACCTAGGATGTGGGGCATTCTACATGAGGCCCTGGCCTCCAGTCTTCAAAAGGACAATGACGGGGGCCAAGCTGGTAACACCTGAACCAGTGATCATCCTTAACATCTCAGGAAGAGCCAACCAGGCATTCTTATGTGTCTGCATGCAGTGCGGTAGGATGTAAACAGCACCCCCTATCTATGAAGTATTTTTGGCCTCCAAAAAAGCACCCCAAAATAGAAACAAAACCCACAAATCTGGATTGGGTCAACAGCAGTTTTATAAGAAAACAGAGGGTTGATTGAGTACCTTGCACCACAACAGAGGAGAGAGAGAGCACAGTGAGAAAACTCAAAGGTGTGGGCATTCTACAAGACAAACGACCAGATTTCTTCAACAAATAAATGGCAAGGAACCAATAGGGGAGAGACTATTATAGATTAAAAGAGGCTTCCGAGATCTATCAGCTAAATGCACAAGTGGAATTTGAAACCTGATTTGCAACAAACTAATTGTAAAAAAGCATTTATTTATGAGACAAGAGGGGGAAGTTGAGCATTGACTAGGTATTAAATGATATTAAGTAGCTGCTCTTAATTGTTTGGGCATGATGGCTATGTTAAATAACAAAGTACTTATTTCTCAGGGATATACTGGAATATTTGTGCATAAAATGATTTAATGGTTGAGTCTGCCTTAAAATAATGTACTGAAGTACAGAAGGGAGATACGGCAGAATGACTAAAAAAAGATTCGCCATATGTTGATAACTACTGAAACTGAGGGAAGGATACATGGGATTTCATTTATTTATACTATTCCTTCTATATTTTTGTAATGCAATTCATTTTAGAAGTCAGTGTTGTAAAAAAGAAAATAGTGGGGGAACTAGTCTAGAGTAAAGGAGACGTGAACTAAATGCCGTGTGTGAACCAAGTCTGAATCTCAGTGGTGGTGGTGGTGGGGGGGAGCTATAAAAGGCATTCTTTAAACAATGGGACAGTCTGAAAATGGGATAAATTATACTATGGAACTATGGCAAAATTTCTTGGTATGATAATGGCATTGTAGGAGAAGAATGTCCTTCCTCTTCAGAGATGCATACTACAGTGTTTATAAATTAACAGTCATGACGCCTGTGACTTATTTTGAAATAGTAAAGACCCAAAAAAGTACATGTGGAGAGAAAGAGAAAGAGAGAAGGAGGGAGGGGTGCCTGGGTGGCTCCATGGATTAAAGCCACTGCCTTTGGCTCGGGTCATGATTTCAGGGTCCTAGGATCGAGCCCCACATCGGGCACTCTGCTCAATGGAGAGCCTGCTTCCTCCTCTCTCTCTGCCTACTTTTGCTCTCTGTCAAATAAATAAATAAAATATTTTTTTAAAAAGAGAGAAAAGGAGGGAGAATATGGCAAAAATATCAGCAAAATGCAGGATTTAGGTGGAGGAAGGTAGGCTAGTGCTCATTGCACTATTCTATCAATTTCAAAGTTTTCATTAAAACACTGGAGCGATTGAGATAAAATAATGCCCCCATCACTCTCTCCACCAGAATACTTGGAACTAGCCTATTATTTCCTCCTGCACCCCTACCATCTAGCACAAGATCCAACACGTACTAAACACCAGTTGAATGGATAAGTGTACCTACCAAGCAACTGGGGCTTCTGGAAAAGATTGTTAATTGCTTCCCCTTTTTGAACCCATGCTAAATCCCACCATTCCTTCATTTTCTCTAAGAATTAACCTTTCCTTGCTCTGAACTTCCATAGCACTTTCAGTTTCTAGTATTCCATGATTTTGATATTCAAGAAGAGAGGGTCCACAAAGTATTACGTGATGGAAAAGCATCTGAGATAGGTCTAGAAAGATGAGCAGGTTTAAAGAAAAGAAGGAATCCCACAGTCCACACTCACTCAGGTACCCTAGTCCAATGCAGGGGAGTCATCCTGATTTTACTCTCTCTCTCATCCAGCAAAGATGTTCAGTCATCATGTCAAGTCCATTTTACTTCCTCCATCTCATAAATCAACACTCTTCTTGCAACCATAAGTTTTCTCAACCAGTTAAAACTTACTTTATATGCTTTTACCATTACCCCTAAATCCTTGTCCCCCTGCTTTAGATCCTGGTTCTTTCTAAAACCCAAACAAACTCAATCCTTCTCTTATCAAAATTCTTCCTTGAGGCAGGGGGGGGGGGGGGCGGGCAGACTCAGTCAGTTAAGCGTCTGCCTTTGGCTTAGGTTATGATCCCAGGATCCTGGAATCCAGCCCCACTTCAGGCTCCCTGCTCAGCGAGAAGACTGCTTCTCCCTCTTCCTCTCCCACTGCCCCTGCTTATGCCTTCTTGCTCTCTCTGTCAAATAAGTAAATAAAATCTTAAAAAAGAAAAAAAAATTCTTCCTTGGCTCCTTACTGACCAGAGGAGGTTTTTCATTCTTCCGCCTGACATTCTAGACTCTTTGATCTGATTCCTGCTAACCACCCAAACACACACCTTAAACTCCATATTTCACATTGTAGTTCTAAGTAACAGTCTCTGCCAGGTGAATCAGGGACAAGAGTTGATAAGGAAACAAATATTTCCAAAGAGAAAGAACGTTTGCTGTTCTTTGTTGCTTTCGCTTTTATTTTTAGTAATTGAAAATCACATGAAAACAATCACAAAAGGTAAGTTATTCTTGCCATTCTTTCTTTTTCTTGGACATTTTATAGTAGCTCTGGTTCTCCAAAAATAATCTTCTTTCCCCCTTTTACTCTTTTCCTCTTTTTCTCCCTCCTTTCTCCCTTCCTTTCTCTGTAATCCAACTCCTACTCCCTCTTCCCCCTCACCCCACCTCTGTTTCAGAATTGCACAGTAGGCAAGAATCACCTACATTCCAGGCTGAATAGAAACAGCCCAGCCTTAGAACAATAGGATTTCAGCACCATGGAGAGCTGCACATGCATCTACCTGTGTTCCATACTTTCTGGGGCATTAACAGATGCTGGAACTTCCACCTCCATACAAGACACTATTCTTTCCTCACTTGAAAAATTCTCCCTCACCCTTTCAGCTTCATCTACTCAGACGTCACCTCCTCTTGGAAGCCCTCCTAAGTCATTCCCCCCTCTCCACCACCCGACTGTGCCAAGTGAATGCATCCTCCCCTTTTCCAGAATGCCCTAAGTTGTCCTTATCACTCCTCTCTTATACAAATACTTCAATGTGTACTTTGTACCACCAATTCATCTAGGCTCTGCAGACACAAATAAGATCATGCTTGTAAAGTTCCATATTTGTCAGAGTTTACATTCTAGCAGGAGACGGAAAACGTGTAACATGACAATAACTATGAATAAAATACAAAGCATGCAAACTGATGGTATAACGTGGACAAGGCAACATTACATACTGTGGTCATAGAAAGAAACCCTGAAGAGAGAAAGTTTGAGCCCTTTGAGTATCAGGAGGAAGAGACTTCCAGGCATGGAGGGCTAATGAGTGTAAAGTCTTCATGTGGGGCTGAGATGAGCGTTTTCAAGGAATAGAAGGAGGCCAGTGTGGCTGAGGTTGTAAGCAATGGAGAGAGTGTTAGTGGGTTAGGAAATGAGGTCAGAGATCTGAGCATTAACTAAATCCTAGAAAACCTTGTAAGCTAGCATGGAGAGTTTGCCCACGTGCAGTGGGATTGAAGCAGGTGTGTAGTTTTGATGGACAGGTGGCTGGGGCTGTTCTGTCATTGACTGGATTGAGCATTCACCTAGGATTCAGCCACATAGTCAGTGCTCAGTGCAGAGCCACACAATGTAGGATGTCTGTGTAAATGCTTGAGGAGCAAATGAAAGTGCACATGCAAAGGACGTGTTGAGGGCCAGAGGTTAGGACAGGATTTGCATGGGAAACCTGCTTCTTCTGACCTGGAAAAAGAAAGTCAATGTCATTCCAGCCTCCTCCCTGCTTCTCTTGCCAACCATATCCAGCCAGTCATCTGGTTCCATTGATTCTTCTGTCAATATCCTTCTCTGTCAAAGCCATCCACTTGCTTTTATCTTTCCAGCCCCAGCCCCAGCTACTCATACCCACACCACTGCATTAAGCTTCCTCCTTGGTTTGCCCATTCCCCATCTCTTTCCTGCTCGTCCATCCCTGAAGATGCTTAAATCCCAGGTGAGACCCTGTTCCTCCTCTGCCCCAACCCTCCCACCCCTTTCTTCAGAACTGAATGCCAATGCCACTATCTACCAGCCCTTAGGCAACTCCTGTCTCTCTCTCCAAGTCTTGGGAACATGAACTGATTAGACTAGATTATTCTGTTCCCAGATCTAAGATGCAGTTACTGTCATCCTTCCCTTTCCATCCATTTAAATCTCCTTCATTTTTTGGGTGCCTGGGGGCTCAGTTGGTTAAGGGACTGCCTTCAGCTCAGGTCATGATCCTGAAGTCCCAGGATTGAGTTCCCACATGAGGCTCCCGGCTCAGCAGGAAGTCTGCTTCTCCCTATGACCCTTCTCCCTCTCATGCTCTCGCTCTCTCTCTCTCAATCTCCCAAATAAATAAAATCCTGAAAATATAAAAAAATCCCCTTCCTTTTTATGATTTTTTTAAAGTAGGCCCCACACCCAGCATGGAGCCCAATGCAGGGCTGGAACTCATGACAGGAGATCAAGACCTGAGCAGAGATCAAGAGTTGGATGCTCAAAAGACTGAGCCATCCAGGTGCCCCCCCCCCATTCTTATGATATTTTAAAATTTTTTATTTCTTATTTACTACCCTATTTTTTAAGCAATCTCTACACTGTCAGGGTCGAACTCATGATCAAGAGTAGCTTGCTCTACTGATTGAGCCAACCAGGCCCCCCATATTTTGATGACGTTAATTGTGGTGGGGCAGCATAGTGCCACAGGGAAGGCCTGGGTGGGAATCCTGCTTCCACCATGGAGCAACTTAACCTCTGGGTGCTTCTGCTTCCTCACCTGGAGAATGACAACAACGACATCTGCCTTATGAAATAAAGACAAAGACTTCACGTAAAGCACTTAGAGCTTCCCCCAACCATGGCACTCAACCAAGTGTGTATTATTTTGGTTGCTGCTGTCACTACAACTATGAATGAACAAATGTATGTTTTTACTGAGCACGGGGTCAGCCCTTCACATCTGTGAGGAGACCAGGGGCTAGCAAACGACCACATATCCCGGCACGTGTTTTTGCACGGTTTTCGAACTAAGCATGGTTTTTACATCTGTAAAAGGTGCAGGGGGTTGGGGTGGAGGAAAAAACAAAGGAAGAAGAACTTTTCAGGGGCGCCTGAATGGCTCAGTGGGTTAAAGCCTCTGCCTTCGGCTCAGGTCATGATCCCCAGGTCCTGGGATTGAGCCCCGCATCGGGCTCTCTGCTCAGTGGGGAGCCTGCTTCTGCCTTTTTCTCTCTACCTGCCTCTCAGCCTACTTGTGATCTCTCTCTGTCAAATAAATGAATAAAAAAAAAAAAGGAAAAAAAAAAGAAGAAGAACATTTCATGGTCATGAAAATTACATGGAATTCAAACTCCAGGGCCCATAGGCAGGGTCACTGGGACACAGCCACACCCATTGCTGCACCTCTGCTTCATTTCGAGTTATAATCCTACAGTTCACAAAGCCTGAAACACTTACTCTTCGGCCCTACACAGGTTTGCCAGCCCTAGACCAGGGTTTGTCCTCTAGACAACTCCATCAATGAAGGCTCCTTTCCCCTCTCCTTTCTCTGTAATTCAACTTCCACTCCCTCTCCTTTCTCACCCCACCTCTGTCTCAGGACTGCACAGTAGGCAAGAATCACCTACATGCTAGGCTGAATGGAAACAATCTGGCCTTAGAAAAATAGGGTTTTGGGACCATGGAGAGCCCATGTAGTTAAGGGGAAGAATTCGCACCCAGGTCTTTCTAGGTTCGCAGTAGCATGAACAATCAGTCACTACACCTCGGAACCATGAAAGCACATGACAGACTCCTTGAAGTGGGATGCACGGGCCATAGTCTATGACATGAACTCGAGGAAGGGCTTCTAGAAGTAGGGTTCAATCCCCCTAAATTTCTCTACTGTTACATCAGAAGCCTGACATCCAGTCCTGACAGCACCACTGATCCTCAGTGTGGCCCTGGGACATCAGAGCCTGGAGGATCACAAGAGCGTGAGTTTGGGTTTGGGGATGTAAACACCCTCTGGACCAACCGCCCCTCCTCCACGAAGCTATGCTGCCCCTTCTGTGAACAGCAAACAATGGGATCTTCCCTCTACTGTTTTGGGTGGATTGAATTAGAGTCTCCCTGCTTCCTACCCTTGTCCCACTTTCTCTCTCTCTAGGCCACTATTTTTCGGTATGAAAAATGATGAGACTTTTCTGCTCGACGCTCTGGGATGGTGATATCGTACGTGTCTTATTTTAGCTCCACACGCCATGATTCAAGTTTACTGGGAGGTTGCACCCTCGTTTCTCTGGAAAAGGTCTCGTCAGGGTAGGCTGGAGGCACAGGGGAGGTTTAGCTGGCTGAAGAGCAGGGACGTTCAACCCTTTGCCAATTCTAGAGAGGGACCTGGGTGTAGGCCCCAAGGGACAGTGTGGAAGCCAGCTGGAAGCGGGGTTTGTTCATAAAATATCAACTGGATGAAAAGGACGTGACCGGAGTTGATGAAATGATGTTGAATTAATTTGAACGGAGTCAGAATGGACCGGATGGATGAGTTAAATGTGTTAGGCCTGGGCTGACCTGGCCTGACCTGAGCTGAGAGGGACCGAATTGGACCAGATAGTGCTGACACTGGAGGTGGGTGGCGCCTGAGAAAGAACTCTGCTCGGGAGCTCAGGACACTCGGTTCCCCCCACCCACTCCCCGCCCCCCCGCCCCTCCAGCTCAGGCTGGTGTCTTGGGCAACTCCCTGCACAACTGTGGGCCTCGGTGCCCCCGTTTAATCAAGTGAGTTCTAATAATAACTCGGCAGCAGAGATGTTACGGGAAGGGTGTGAGATCGCTCAGGCACAAGAGCCTTGTCTCTCAAAAGATAAAAGAAAAGACAAAGACTGAAAAGTAGCTAATGACACGCAAGGTGACATATTCAGGATGAAGCATATGGACACAACTCACACTGAACCGCATAAAGAGGTAATAATAAGGTGGGCTGGAAGATGGACAGATGGACAGACACAGCCAGTCTAGTCACAGGGTAACGGTTGACTCTGAGTGGTGGATTCATGGGAGCCCACTCCAAAATGCTTTCCACTTTTCTGTTTGAAAATTTTTCAAATAAAATGTCGCACAGAAAATATAGAGCTTTGATGTATGTTAACTGCTAAAATATCAGGAGGGGTGAATGGCAAGTGTGTGGGCCCAGCTCTGTGTCTCCAAGGTCCCGTGGCCCTGAGCCACCATCTGTTTGTACATCCGCACAATGGGACTGTAAGAGAATTTGTCTCACAGGGCTGTGGTATCAGAACGGAGCCTAATAAGCACCTAATAAATATTATTTAGAATGGGGTCCCCTCAGCAAGCTGTGAGACGGGTACTGCTATCTCCATTTCACAGAGAAGACAAGTGGCGCTCAGAGAGGTTGGGCAAACCCTCCAGGGTCACACAGCAAAGAAGTGGTTTTCTTAGTGGAGGAGGGACCACAGGCTCCTAGAACCGAAAACAGTCCCAGGCCCTAAGTCCTTTCCTTGAGCTCACCGGATAAGATGAAGAAGATGCCAGAAACGAAGGCCAGAATGGTCCTCTGCGGGCGGATGTGGCCAATGTTACTGATGACGAAGGCCGTGAACACTAGGAAGAGACTGACCATGGGAAATGGGGTGGCCGTGCGCACCGTCTCTGAAGGAAGGGTAAAGGGAGAGACAAGGGGTGAGGGGGGCCTCGGAGGGTGACACCTCCCCATTCCCCTGGCCACGCCTCTTGCATGGCCCCGCCCCTTAATGTGGCTCCTCCCCTTCCGGATACTTCATTGCTGACCCTTTCACCCAGGCCACACCCTTTAAATTGACACCCCCCCCCCCTTCCTGTGGACTCCACCCACTGCCCAGGCCCTGCTCCTTCAACCTGGCTCCTCCTCCTCATCCAACCACTGCACTTCCTCCCCGCCACCCCAACCCTTTCCTGGTGCTGCCCTTTCTCCCAGGACTCCCCCCTTTGTCGAGGCCCCCTGCTTCCCCTCACTCAGAATATTCTCCGTGTTTTCCGTCACCAAGTTGATCTCCGGTTCAAGGAAATACTCCGAGGCCACACAGCGACCCTTCTCCCGGCCTGGGGGTAAGAATTGAAAGCACAGCTAGATGAGGGGCAGGTGGCACCGTGGGGAGACCCCAGGTATATGAGGCTTGGTCCAGGGATTACTGTCTATACTATTCTGGTGGGGGAAGGCGGGGCAGGTCACAGAAGGTCTGGGAGCTCCTTTTCTGGGCTTTTCTGGAGACCCATGGTTGGAGGACAGGACTGGAACTCCGGGTCCCAATGAGGAGGGGCTGTGGGCCAGAACTTCTGAATCCCTAAAGAGGATTGGCGGGAGGGGGGTTCCAAGGAGGAGGGTCTCTGTGGTCGCTGGAGGGCATGAATTCTTTATTCTGCCCATTCAACACTGGAACTATGCAGGGGACAAGCTCTGATGCTAGACTCTTGCTTCTAAGTGGGGACTCTCCAGGGATTAGGGGCTTGGCATGGGGGCTCTTAGATCCAGGAAATAAAGGGCTAGAAATCGGGTCTCCGGGTAGAAATTTGCCTCCCCAGGAGAGTAAACAGGGTCAGTTTCTGGATATCTAGACCCGAGGGATGGAAGTGTGGATAAGGACCCTCGGGTCCCAGGCAAGGCAAGGGCAGTTGAATGGAGGACAGGTAGGGTCTGTACCTGCGAAGAAACAGACTCGCCAGAGGCCGGCATGCAGCGCCATCTTGACCTCCGTGGTCTGGTTCTGCGGCAGCACCGTTCCCTCCTCCATGTACAGCCAGTAATCAGTGCTGACCGCGATGCCCACGAGCAGCAGGCCACACGCACCAAACACGCTGCTCAGCAGGGTCAGGGCGCGGCTGCTGCAGTGACTCATCCTCAGCGGCGGGGGGCGCCCTGCGGGGCCTGAGACGCGAGAAGAAGCTGCGGCCTTGGGAGAGCCCTGCTGGGACTAACTAGAGTCCCCAACTCCATGCAGCCACCTGGGACACCGACCCCAAGCCAGAGACACCATTTCATAAACTAAAACTTCTCAAATCTGACCTCCGTGCCCTAACCCATGACCGTATTTCTGGATTTGAACCAGTGACATCAACTGTTGACCCTCAACCCCAGAACTGGTCTTCCCAAACCTGACACTTGTTTCTGGCTCTCGGTCCTGATGAGAGATACCACACGGGATCCCAGACCCCAGGATCAGCCTTCCAACCCTAACCTGCAGCCCAGACCCACAGACTGAACCTTAGCTCCAACCATGTGCTGGACCTGGGTCCCAAACTTCATAACTATGAATAGGAACTCAGTTTCCATATTCTCAATGCCAGAAGTAGTCCCTCCAACTCTCACCTTGTGCCCTGATCAGAGACCTTAACCCTAGACACCAGACCTCCCCAGGATCCTTAACCTTGAGCCTGGGCTCAAAAACTATTACACCGATCAAGCATTTCAATACTGGAACCACGCAGATTTCCCCAATGCTGCCTCCTGGCATCCTGGCCCCTTTCTTTTGGACTCTGTTAAATAACTACCAGAAATCCCCCAAGTAGGTTACTAACCAGAACCCTAAGCGTCCTACTAACCAAGGACCTACTAACCAAGACCTGAGCAGAGGTCTAAACCTAGGTGTAAACCCTTGGACTCTCATCTTGACCTTTAATAGTTAAGTCTAACACCAGGACTGTGACCCATGACCTTCTCACTTTGATCCTGTGCCTTGACTTTAATTTGGTACCTCAGTCTGAGATCGTGGCTCATGACTCAGATCTCAGGTTTCAGAACCTGAATTCCCCCCATCCCAGATCCAGGTAGGGCTCTGAACTTAGGATGCTGGGACTGTCCTGGATCCCAGGACACTGGGACCCTGAGACCTGGAGCCTGGATTTTGGCTAGAGATTCCAGAAAGTCAAAACCATGATCTGGGATCCCCTTCCCCTGCAACTCAGCACTCTAACCAGAGTACCCTAGGCCATCCTTGAAACTAGGGATCAGGGCTCTGAACCCTAAAATCCCAAATCAGGAAGCCCAGGATCTTCATCCTCCTCATCCCCTTGGCCATCACAAGATCCCCAAATTCCCTATCAGAGATTTTGGACTCCAATTTACATGCTAGGACTCCCAATTACAAAACTCTTTTCAACATCTCGCCTGGAACCCCTCTGACACCAGGCCCTCAAAACAGGAGATCCCCAGTTCATAGCTGTGGCCTTGCGAATTCCAGTCAAATATCTAGAGATTCTAACCCGGGAGCTCCTAATTTCTTATCTACCACGCTGACCGCCCCCCCCCCACAACTTTTCCCCAAACTGCATAATTCCAATTTGCAGGACTCAACTTGTCATCCCCATTCTATCTCATCCTATCTCAGCCAAAGACCATCCCTGAATACCAGTGATCCCCATTATCTTTTCTAACTATGAAGGTTAAGACCCCAAAACACTCCCCAACAATGCAGCCAAGACTTGACACCTGGCTAATCGTAATTCTCAGAGCCTTGAAACTCTGCCCCATGCCAGCAAAGATCTTGGCAGACAACTTTCATCACCCCCGCCCCTCCCCCACACCTCGGCATCCAGAGCCCCCACCCCACCAGGCCCCACCCCCCAGCCTCCTGGAGGAGTCAGGGATCCGAGTTTGGCCGAGCTCTGACCGGCTTTTCCTCCCATCCCCCGTCCCAAGGCTTGACCGCCAGCTGCCTCCTGTTCCAGCCCGCTCAGCTCAGAAACAAGCATCGAAAACCCAGTCACCCCGATTGCCTAGTCCCAAGTAGCTGACCTCAGCTCCCCCCCGACCCGCCCCGCCCCCCCCCCCCCCCCCCGGGCTCCTTGGACTCCCAGCTGGGACCTTGCCCCTTGACACCTTTCTACTTCCCCTTTGAAACCCCCTCCTTCTTCGCTCGGAATCCGTCTCACTCCAAATGGCCCGCCCAGATCGCCTCATTCTCTTCCAGCCCTTCCTCCTTTGGGACCCTCCCCTAGGCCTGGAGCCACCTTCTTACCCTTCTTTATCTAATGCAATCTCTCCTAGATTCAGAGATTCGGATCCCAGGAGTCCCATTCTCCAAGCCCCAAGTCCAAACTCCGTCTCCCTCCAATCTCTTCAGGAACGTATTCCCCGTTTCTGGGGACCCCTTCTCAGACATGTCCTGCTCTCACCGGGCCCGGGCCCTCCCCACTTCCTCCAGGACCGCCTCCCTCAAGGACCTGGCCCGCACCCTCCTCAAGGCCCACGATCCCTAAGACTCGGACATGAAGAGTCTTGGAGCCCCACTCCAGGACTCTAGGACCCCGTCCTCCCGGATTCCTTAGGCCCAATGTCCCCTCACCCCCCCCAATGCCTCCCGAACTCGGGCGTCCTGACCGCCAGAATCCCACACCCCGGGGCCACTCAGACCCCTTTTAGCCCCAGCCCCCAGCTCCCAGCCACCTCAAGAGGAGCCCCCACTCCTTCCAGGACCCTCCCCTCGCGCTCACCTCGCTCAGGGCTGGGCGCACGCTCCGGGCCGCGGGCCCCGCAGCCGCATGACCGGCCCCGCGGCTTGCCCCGGCCGCCGCCGCCGCCACCGGGGTCGCCGATGCCCGCGCCCCCCGCCCCCGCCCCGGAGCCCGGCGTCCCGGCCCCCTCCCGGCCTCCCACCCCCCACCCCCCGCGCCCGCGGCCTCACTCAGCGGACGGCGGCGAGAGCTGGGACCCGCGGCCGCTCATTGGCTACTGAGGAGGAGGGGAGGGGCGGGGAGGGAGGGGGAGGCTGCAAGGAGGGAGGGAGATGGGCCTTGAGAATGGGGGAGGCAGGGAGGGAAGGAGAATAGAAACAGAGGCAGAGAGCCCGAGAGGGGCAGGGGCACCCTGAGAGGCAGACAGACAGAGCCGAGGATCTAGACTCCCACCGAGACCTCGAGGCTGAGGAATACTGAGACTCGCAGGTCTGGCGACTGGGGGAAACACAGAGGGGGCCTGAAAGAGACAGAGAGAGAGAAGGAGAGGCAGAGATCAGGTCTAAGACCCCGCTGTCCTCGGGCTCAGAGCTTCTGGGGCTCTGGAAGTGGACAGATCAGAGAGAGACAGAGAGACAGAGAGACAGGGAGACGCTCACAGGCCCTGGGCTGAGAGATGCTGAGACCCAGACACCTTGAGCTAGGGAAAGAGACAGACAGAGAGAGAGACAGAGGGAGAGAGAGACCCTGAGAAGGAGAGAGCAGGGGCAATCCTGGGGCTCCCCTGATAAGGACTGGGGCTCTGGGCAGGCCTGGGGCGGAGCCTGGGCTCTGGGCAGCTGGAGGAGGCGGGAGGGGGCGTCCCGGGCCGGGGTCCCCAGAGCAGCAGGCGGGCGCAGAGCGGAGCCGGGTCCTGCAGCCGCCGCGGAGCCGGGAGCCGGGCCAGCCCCCCCCCCCCCCCGCCGTGATGTCAGCGGGGCCACTCTTAAAGGGGCAGGCCGCCCGCCGAGGGTCGGAGCGGGGGCTGGGGGCGGCGGGCAGAGCACGGGGGTTACTGCTACGGTGCTGGGGGATCCAAGGGGAGCCCCAGCACCCAGCTGGGCTGAGTCCCGGAAACCCAAGAGCCTGCAGAGACGAAGAGATGCCGGGGCTCCCCGAGGGAGCCTGCGAAGCTTTGGGGCTCAGTCCCCTCCAAACATACAGACACAGACACACCATTCAACTGGCCTGCCCGGGTCCGGGACTACATTTTCCATCAGCCCTAGCGGTGAGGGGCCGCACTTGGGGAGGAAGGGTCCGCTGCGGTGTCTGCTGGGAACTGTAGTCTGTTGGGACTGTTTTGTGCGCGCACACCCCCCACCCCCACCCCTGCAACTGGGTCAAGGCAAAGAGGCCCGTCTTCTGGCTCGCGGGCTGACTCTTAAGTTCGCGGGCTCTGCTCGTCTGGTTTCTCTTTCGTGGAGTCTCCAGGTCTCTCAATAGGAGGCCAGACTTTCATCTCCCCTCTCAGGACTGCGCCCACCCCTGCCCCAGTCACTGGGTCTCAGTGTGGGTCTGGGAGCTTGTGTATGGCTCTGGGTGAGTAGGTGCATGCCTGTGTCTCTGGGCCGGGGGTCTCTCCCTGACACTCCCCGTGTTCTGTGTGTCCATCTCTACCTCCTTGTGCACGTGCCCACTTGGGTCCTCACGGCGGCACTCACGCCTCCCCCCACGCCTGGCCTCTGCTCTTTCTCTCTGGCGCTGTGGCTACCTTCTCCCCACTTTCTGGGTCTCTGTGCTTTCCCTCGCTCTCTGCTGCCCAGCCCCCCAGCCTCTGTGTGTGTGTTTCCGTGTACAGTCACCGGCCCACCTCCACACCCCCTTCATTCTGCGCGCTTAGAAGAAAACATCCAAACACTTCAGCATCAGCAACCCAAATTTATTCTCCGGCAGCTGTGGCCGGGTGGGAAAGCCAAAGAGAAGAGTGGGCGCGGGGAGGAGGAGAGAGTCCCAGAGAGTGGCAGGCACGGGGTGGGGCGGAGGGAGAGCAGGAGGGAGGAGGGGTTCCGAGCAGGACTGGAGCCATGCACCTGGCAGGCGAGCAGTGATGGGTTTAGGATGGGGGCGTCTAGAACAAAAGCTGATTGAGAACAGCTGGGGTAAGAATCTTTAACACATCCCAGGAATCCCTAGAGTGTAGAAGAGGAGTACTGGAATATGGGGGCACAGCCTCCCACTTACTCCAGAATGAGCTGAGGGAGTTTGGAGGTGGGGAGTTATTCTGGAATCCAAGTCTGGAACAGCCCACCCCTTGAGACTATTTCCCAGAAAGGAAAATAAATAAATAAATAAATAAGAAAGAAAAAGAAAGGAAGAAGGAAAAGAAGAGGAAAGAAAAAGAAAAACGAGAGGTACAGATTCTACCGAAATGGAGTCTAGAACCCCGTGGAACTGGGAGAGTGGTGGCCATTCTGGAACCTGGTGGAGCAGAGTCCCGAACACTGAGGTGCGGGAGAATCCAGGGCTCAGCACAGCAGAATCTAGACCGCGGTGCGGCTCTAGAGGCTGTACGGAGGTTAGAATGACAGGAGCGCTGGGGAGGGGCGCCTGGCCCCTGCAGGGCAGAGGCGAGAATGCTGGGGAGCAGATCTAAAGTGGGAAGGGGGTGAACAGGGGGCTAAGGCCAGCCTGGGGAGGGAGCGGTGGGGACACCTAGTGGCGGCAGGAGATATTACATGACTGGCACAGGCGGTGGGCTGACGGGGCTGCGGGCGTCGGGGTGCACAAAATCCGGGTTCACGTAGGTGAAGCCTTGGAAGTCGGCCTGGTCGATGCTGGCCAAAACTAGGCGGTCCGGCGGGGTCAGTGCGGGTGCCGCCCGCGTGAAGAATTTGTCGAAGTTCTCGCCGCTGCGTCCACACTGGGGGGGAGCACAGGGAGGGAAAGATGAAATTCTCTCTGCTCCTTGGGTGTCCCTCCGGGTCCCCTCCGTCCATCTCCTGCCTCCCTTGGAACCTCTGCACATCCTTCACTGCCTCTGCATGTCCCGTGAGGGCGTCTCCACAGAGGGACCCCCACCCCACCTCCACATATAGGAACTGGAGCTCTTGGGTACCACCCCACCCCCCTCCAACCCGAAGGACGAAGAATATTCCCGCAAGGTGGCTGACCGGACGGGGTCTGAAGGGAGGAGCGATCTCCAGCCGTTCCAGGCGCTCCCAGTCCATCCAGCGGAAAAAACCATGGGCACGGATGGCGGGCTCCCCGTCCGGCCCTGAGCCCAGGCGTTTCGCTGGGTGCTTAGTTAGGAACTGTGGGAAACACAGAGACAGACAGACAGACAGAGTCCCAGACAGGGAGGCACAGAGAACGAGCAAGAGAGAAAGATAAAAACAGAAGAACAGAGACACAGCATAGAGACCCAGAGAGAGGAGAGCAAGGGGGAACAGAGTGGGGGAGGTGGGGGGGGGGAGAGGAATTGGGGAGAATAAATGAGAATGAGATGGATGAACTCCAAACCCAGAGACCCGGGGACAGACAGACAAAGAGGAAAATCATGGCATCAAGGTACGAGGGGCAAGAAACCCAGAAAGAGGAAGGGCACAGCAAAGAATCCCAGAAAGAGAAGTTGGAGAGAAAGAGAGAAGGAGAGGAAAAGGGAGAGATGAAGGGAGGGAGAGGGAGAGAGAGAGCGGTTGGAGACCCAGAGTAAAGGGGGAATAGAGAGCCCAAGAGGGGGAGATAAAGACCCAGGGGACCGGCAGAGACCCAGAGAAGGTGGGAGATAAGACGCAGAAAGAGAAGATGGAGATTCAGCAGACAAACCCCCAGAGAGAGAGGAAAAGACACAATATGAAGGCGGAGACTCAGAAAGAGAGGAGGAGAGTTCCAGAAAGAAGACAGAAATTCAGAGCATGTGTGTATAGGAGTTGGGGGCAAGAGGGAAATAGACACCCAGAGAGAGGCACAAAGATGTGAGAGGTTGATGGAGATCCCCAGGGACACAGAGAAAAGGTGGAGACACAGAAAGCCCCATCAAATGTAGATGGAGGCAGAGGTAGGAGACAGAAGCCAGAGAGTGACAGTCAGAAAGAATGGAGACAGGAGCCGGAAGCAGAAGGGTGCTAATGCTTGTTGAAAAGCTGCCACAGGCTAGGCTCTTTCTCCTGCACTAACTCCATAACCCCAGGAGAGGAGTCAGACTCCCGGAGTTTGGGTGGCTGGCCCAAGATCCCACAGGAAGAGAAGTGGCAAGAGTTAGGTTCACCTGACCCACCCGGTTCTGGAGAAGAAGGCCCTGGCCTTCCAACACTGCCCACAGTGAGCTGGGGAGTGGGTGCTGCAGAGGGGAGGAGGCTAGAGGCCATCCTTGGACTGGAGGTGACAGCAGGGCAGTCCATCAGTGTTCTAACGACATCTCTGTATGATACAAACTTTTCCAGCAGATGGAAGGGCAGTAACTTCAGGGGTGGGAGCCTTTTTCTAATGAGCACAGAGCCACTGTATGGGAAGCCCAGGATGGTGGTGGTGGGGCACAGGGGTTGTCTGGAGACTCTGGGGGTCAGGGGGCTCTCACCCCCTTGCAGATCGCCACGGCTTCTCGGGAAAGTGACTTGGGATAAGTGACAGTTTGTTCCATGATGGCCTGAAACAGCTCTTCCTCATCCTCCCCATCAAAAGGGGGCTGAGAAAATAGAGGCATAGAGTCAGAGACTTGACAAACTGGTCTCCCCCAACTTCCATACCCTCATCACCCAGCATGAACTGAACACCCCCCTCCAACATTCTAGGGAAAAACTGGACCAAGCGACCAAAGATTTCTCTCTTTTGTCTCAGACTCTCTGCCTTCCTATCTCAGATGTACCAGCTCTCTGCACCTCCTTGCTGTTCTGTCTCTCTCTGCTATGCAAATCAGCAGGGCATTAATTAGACAATATGTCACTTAAATAGAAGAGAGACCAAAAATGCAGGTAAAAAAACTGTAAAAGCATTATCTGGTTTGAATGAGTTGCTTCCAGTCTTCTGGGATTAGGAAAAGCAAAACCAAGGGAAGGATTCTTTTCTTTCCTTCTTTCCTTCTTTTTCTTTCTTTTTTTGTTTTTAAGAGCCTGCAGGAGCAGGGGAGGGGAGGAGTAAGGAGCAGGGAGAGAGAGAGAGAAACCCAAGCAGGCTCCATGCCCAGCATGGAGCCCAACACAGGACTTGATCTCAGGACCCTGAGATCATGATCTGAGCTGAAATCAAGTCAGATGCTTAACCAAATGAGCCACCCAGATGCCTCCCAAGGCAAGGATTCTTCATGTGGGGTCTAGGAAGTCTGTTTATACAACTGAGGGGGTCCATGAGCTTGAACAGGGAAAAAAGTACATCCTTATTTTTTAAAAATCTCTAACTGAAATTTAGCATTCCTGTATAAATGTAGGCAAAAACCACAGTGGCAGTACTTGTGACTTCATCACCAACAGAAATCACAGATATTTTCTTAGCACATTAGATTTGCAGATTTCTCAAAATGTTAGTCATCTCAGCTTCAAGATTACTGGTAGACCTTCACGGTTATTTCCCGTCACTGTGAGATAATACTATTTAGTTCATTAACAGGAAATCACATACGTGTCCACATCCCAGTGCTTAATATTTACTTAACAGTATACTTTTAAATTAAATTTATCTAGCTGGCTGAACTGTTAAATTAAAATTTTTGTTTTATAGCCATTTCAATGCGATTGGTTTCCCTTGTAATCCTATTATTTTATTTCATGTATTTAAACACTTTGTTCTGAGAAGGAGTCCTTGGCGCCAAGACAGTTTTAAGAACCTCTGGTCTGTGAGAAAATAATGCTTCAGGACCAAGGACAGCACTATCCAGGCAGGACTTTCCCCCTGCGCAGCACCCCTCCTCAGTCCACAGACATCCCTTCCTAACCTGCTCCTTTGAGATAAAGGCCCTGTGACAGGGGGCATCCCACGTGGTGCTGCCTTTAGCCAAGCCAGCCTCCCCCTGGCTTCGCTTACCTGTCCTGCCAGCATCTCATACAGCAGAACCCCAAAGGACCACCAATCCACAGACTTCCCATAGGGCTGGTAGGCAATGATCTGGTGAGGAAGGGTGGGAGGCAAGGAATCCTGGCCTAAGACCCCTTCTGGCCTCGCCCCCTGGGAACTCTACCCACGTTAAGCGTTTTCAACACAAACTCTTCCCGCTCAGAACACTTAGGCCAGAGCTCCATCTTTTTGCAAAATTCAGATACAAAATTTACGTACGTAGAACATTCCTTTGGTCCCCAAAATAAAGACCATCTAAGGACCAAGTCAAAAGTTCCAACCAGCTAGAATATTTAGGTAACCAGACCTTCTCCTTAAGGAGAGGGTAAATGAGGGCTAAATTTCAGAGACGAGAGAGTTTTAAATCTGATGCACTTACAATTCATCTAGGAGGCTGTTCCTAGCCCTAAGACTTCCAGCCTCAATAGGTCAGTCAGAAATATGTGTGTGTTTTTCAAAATCTCCACAGGTTCTGAAACCATCAACACTGATTACCTGGGCATTAGCGCTGAATCACCCTAAGAGATTAAGAATGGCACCACCAACACCACTTCCTCCCTCAACTGAGAAAAGTCAGGACCCTTTGTCTCCTTATACATGGTCAGATCACTAGCTTCAGTCCCTTAAACAAAGTCAGAGTATACTCCCCCGATGTGAAATATTCAGAGGACAGCTCAGGACTCTGGGGGGATGCCCCCCCCCCACTCAGAGTACACTGGAAGTTGTCTCCACCCTCTAGAATAGTCTAGAATAGTCCTGCTCTCTGAGAATTCTTAGGAGCCAAGTGGGTCCCCCTCTGTTAGCACACTCACCTGCCTGGCCACCCACATTGCCAGCTCAGAGACCCAGCTCTAACTACTGGGAATGCGGGGCACACAGGCCCCTCTGCGTTGCCTGCTGCTAGACCTACCCAAGACTCAGGTAAAGACCCCAGGGTCAGGACCCCCACATTCTGAATGTTAAACAACCAGCCACCCCCAGCTGGCAAACTTGGAGGGCAACAAGAGCAGCAGAGGGAGATTACCTCAGGGGCTATGTAGTCTGGGGTCCCGCAGAAGGTGCGGGTCGTGGTCCCCGGGAAGACATTCTCCTTACACATGCCAAAGTCAGTGATTTTGATGTGTCCTTCGGCATCCAGCATGACGTTGTCTAGTTTCAGGTCCCTGGGGGTGGGAGGCAGGACGGAGAGGAGTTGAGGGAAGGGTGGAGTCCCAGCAGCTGGGGGGGCAAGCGTTTGTGTGTTTTCTTTTAAAGTAAGTTCTTCGCCCAAGGCGGGACTTGAACTCACGACCGACCGCGAGATCACCCATTGCTCGCTCTACCCACTGGGCAGCCAGGTGCCCCTGGAGCCGCCCGTTGGATCCCTTACCCTCTTAGAGACCTGCTGGCCTCCAGTGAAAGGCCAGACCGCTCACCGGTAGATGATGCCCTGATTGTGAAGGAAGAAGAGGCCGATGGCGATTTCCGCTGCGTAGAACCTGGAGAAGGGGCCAGGGAGCCAGAGGTCAAAGGCTGGGGCCCTCTTCCCCCCACCCCTCCTCGTCTCTTGGCCAAGACTCAGATCACTAGCTTCAGACTCACGCGGCATGGGGCTCCTTAAACTTGCCCAGCTGCTGAATGTGGTACATCAAGTCGCCCCCGGTGACATACTCCATCACGAAATACAGGCGATCCTGGGGCGGGCGGGGGGCGGAGTTGTGGCTCAGAGGAGGGGACACGCGGAGCAGAGGGTAGGACAGGTCCATTTCCGCCCACTCCAGACAAACTTGCATCAGAAACCCAGAGCGGCTGGGCGGTCCGAGGACTCAAGCCTGCCCCTCAGAATCTCCACCTGCCCCTCCACCTGCCTCTCCGAACTGGCCCCGCCCTCTGAGAATGGAGACCGAGGCCTGCCATTCCCCGGAAATCCCAGGGGCGCCACCGCCTCTCCGTGCACCTCCTCGTGCAAACGTGACCCCGGCCATCTGTTAGGGACGGTGTTTCGGCCCCGCTTGCAATGCACGATAACGTTTCTCGAGATCCAAGAAGCTGGCTACATCTATCCAGAGCTTTCTTAAGGAGTCACGGCCTCTCCAACTCGGGTGATTCTCACTCCCTGCCATACACCACGAACTGGAGGGCGCGCCCCATGTCTGACGAGACCTTCCCTCAGAATCCGAGAGGGACGACCTCGTTCCGAGCAGCTAGCTGCTGGCAGCCGCTCGGAAGCCATTCTCCTCCGGCACTCCCTCTACTCCAAACTCCTTGGCTCAGACCACACCCACCCAAGACCCCCTGGGTGCAGGCCAGGCCCACCAGACCCCCAGCCCTCTGGCCACGCCCAGTCAGAGTGTGGAAGGTTCTTGGCTTCGGGGTAGTCTCAGAATCCCGGAGCGGAAGTCTGATCCTAGCTAGCCTCTGCACCCCTCCTTTCTTACCGGGGTCTGGAAGGTGGAGTGCAGCTGGGTGAGAAAGTGGGGCCGCCCCCCCGGGCCTCGGCCTCCCAGGGCCAGCACTCGCTTCTCCACAAGGGTGCAGTCCACGTCGTCGTCCTGGACAATCACGTCTTTCTTCAGGATCTTGATGGCATAGAGCTCATCAGAGCCCCTACGCTCAGCCAGCATCACCTAGAGACAGAGGTCCAAAAGGCCCAGTCCATCTTGGAAAGGAACCCAGAGATGCAGATTCCTGCCCCTCCCCTTCAGGGACACAGAGAAAGGGAATCCCCGGTCCTTCCTCTCTCTCTCTCTCTCTCTCTCTCTCTCTCAGGGGACCGGGTACCCTGGTTTTGCTGAGCACTCCTTCCTGAAAGCATCCCAGTCTTTATGCCCAACCTCTCAGGGACACTCAGGGGTCCCATCAAGCCCTCTTTGGCGACTCAGTTGCCTAGTGTCCCTCCCCAAAGACCAGGAATCTGATGTCCCCCCAGACATCCTCCCCTTTCCCCCAGAACCCCAGGAGTCCAACCTTCCCAAAACTGCCTTTTCCTAGAACCATGAGGAAGCTGAAGTCGGATATGTGGAGACGTCCGGGGCTTGTTCCAAAGAAACAGCGCTTGGAGTCGGTGGGACTGGGGGATGGGGAAGGGATGGGAGAGGAAGAGGGACCCATCCGCACGCGCTGTGAGAAAGGGGAGAGATCCGGAAGTAGTCAGACTCCAGATGGGGAAAAAAAGATGCCCCTGAGAGAGACAGCATCCAAGAATGGAAGGGATGGGGAGAGACAGAAAAAGAAAGTTGTCTCTGCCCCACCCCCCACCTCTTGGCATAAGACCTTGCACCGATTTTCCACAGCCTGGAGGTCTGATCATTAAAATAACACTTAGACACATTACTATATGCCATTAGATAAGCTGCTAGCACCCCCCATTTTATTTTTTATTTTTTAAGTACTCTCTAAACCTATTGTGGGGCTCAAACTCACAATCTCAAGATCAAGAGTCTCACACTCCACTGACAGAGCCCACCAGGTGCCCCGACCCCACCCCCACTTTGAGAAGAGGAAACTGGCACAGAGATATCAAATAACTTGCCCAACATCACATAGATTAAAAAGCAGAGCCAGAATTCAAAATCCATGAAAGCCAGAGACTGTCTCCCTCCTTCTTGTGTCTTCAGCATTGCCCAGCACAGAGGGCGCTGAATGGATGAAAGGCTTCCAGGATGTGCGTGTGCATTTCCTATTGTGCAACCTTGAGAGCACACCCAGAGTCTAAACACCTTTTCCACCACTGCTTCCAGCTCTTCCCACCTGAGTCTCCACAGAGCCTCCTCCCTGCTTCCCCTTCCACCCCTTTCTATTCTCCACACAGAGCCTTGTCCTGTTCAAATGGAAACCACCTCCTGCCACCTTTGATGCTCCCACCCTCCCACCCCATCTCACCTAGTTTAAAAGCTACAATCCTTCCAGCGAATGACAAGTCACTCCCCTTCCCTCTCTGATTTAATTTCCTACTTTTCCACACCCTGTCCCTCTTCAGCCCCGCTGTCCTCCTTGTTGTACTACTCCCAGCCTGCTTCTACCACAGGGCCTTTGCGCCTGCTCTTTCCTCTGCCTGGAAGGTTTTCCATCCTTCAGCCTGGAAATCTAGTCTCCCCCTCCTGTGCCTGGAAAATCCTACACTTCCTGCTGGATTCACCACCCCCCCTAGGAAGATGTCTCTGGCTCTCTTAGGCTGTGCTTCCAGTACTCCCCAGGGCCTGAGGCTACTACCTCCATTATCAAACCCATTCCTTCCTGGTGGATGTCTCTCTATGTAACTTTCTCCTACTTTGAAGTTGACACTCCCCAGGGAATGGACTGATTCTACCCCCAGAACAGGTTTTAGCTTCTGTGACACCTCAGGAAATAGGTGTGAGTGAGTGAGAAAAAGAATGGAAGAGAGAAGGCCGCAGTGATAAACAGAAAAACTCAAGGATCGGTCAGGTATAGCCTCCTCAATGCTTCTCCATGGCCTGGGGCACCTCTGAAACATTACATCATCCTGGAATTTAAGTATCTGTCACTGTGGGACTTGGGACTTGCTTAAGGGTCAGGTTCCCCTTTGGGGTGCTAGGTTTAACTCAGCAAGCCCGACACCAGCCCCCAAGTCTGTGCCCAGCCAGATACCAGGGGAGGGAGATGTGGGAAGAAATAAGCAGACCACAGGAATCAAACTGTCTCCATTCCAGGCCTGAGCTCTACTCACCTCATACAGTTCCAGGGGGTAGTTACAGGCCTGGGGGAGAAGAAAGCCAGAGTCAGAGGCCCCAGAGAGGTAGGAGGTTGCGCTAAAACAGAGGGTGGGGACTCCAAAGCCCCAAGCCATGGGAATGGATAGGAACTCTAATTCCCATCATACCCTGGGGCAAGAGTCCCCTAGAAAAGCAGAAGGGTCCCCCGGGCCTTCTGGGAATTGTAGTCCCAGGACCCCTGGGCACCCAGCCACTCTGAACTGTGTGTGCGGGGCTGGATCCCCCTGGGGGAAGTGGGGCCTGAGTACCTCAAACTTCTGGAGGAGGCTGCAGTTGTCAGCGTCAGCCACCGGCACATTGTAATATTCGCCCTCCTCCTGGTTCAGTAACTTGTACCTGACACACAGACGGAGACCAGAGCGGGCCGGAGGTGGGGTGGGGGTGGGGGCGGGGTTCAGGGTTGGGGGGGATGCGCCCGAGGGGGAAAAGAGACACAGAAAGAAAGACACAGAGATGGAGAGGGAAAGAGTGAGCTAAGGAGAGAGAGATTGGATGTGGGGAGAGGACGGGGTTTGGGGGGGGTGGAGACAGGGGAGGAGGGAAAGAGAAGGGCAGGGAGGAAGGAGGCAGCTGTTGGGAGGAGAGAGATCACACAGAGACCTAGACGCAGAGGCCAAGGCACAGCTGTGACCCTGCCCCGCCCTCACCAGCCGTCCACCGGGGCCTTGAGCAGCTCTGAGACCCCGAAGGACATGGCACCCATGAAGTCGTTGCGGGAAGTCCGGTCCCAGTCCCACACCTCCACGCTGAGCCGGCGCTCCACGTCCCCTGGCTTCAGGTTGCTGCAGGAAGGGTGGGGCAGAGTGAGGTCCAGCTCCCTGCTCCCTGGCTTCCCTATCCTTGGTCCTGGAGGAGGATGCAAGTCCTTCTGGGGTGAGCTGGGGTCTACTCCTGCTCCCTAAACTGTCCTGTCATCTTGGACCCTCCCAAAGGGGGTCTTCCCCAATAGCGGGACCCTGAGTACATCTAGACAGCACTCAGTCTCTCTCCCTTCCTCCCACATTCTTGGCTCCTTCCCATCCCTGCGTCCTGTCCTTTCTCTCCAGATCTCTCTCTTGAGTCTCTGTGGCTGCTCCTTCCTCTGGGTCTCTGTCCTTCTGTCTTTCTGTTAATTGGCTTCTCTTTCTCTTCCTTCCACCCACCCACCACCCCTCTGCTTACACCTCACCCCCCTGCATTCTGTCTGTGTGTCTCTCTGGGT
The DNA here is from genome assembly GCF_022355385.1 of Mustela nigripes. NCBI lineage: Eukaryota > Metazoa > Chordata > Mammalia > Carnivora > Mustelidae > Mustela > Mustela nigripes. The sequence continues at coordinate 849,761 of NC_081573.1, forward strand.
TTGTGTCTCTTCTTTGGAACCCTCCATATCTGTCTCACTCTAAAGTTGTGGGCTTTGATGGATATTAAATGCACAGATCTCTCTCTCTCTCTTGGCTTCTGTAACTCCATCCCTCTCTGTCAGTCACTCCATTCCCTCTCCCACCACTTTTCTCTGCCCTTTTCTTGGGTTCCCTCTATCCTAACACCTCCCACCGTCTGCTCTTTGAGGTCTTGTGGGCCACCAAGACCCTCAGATCCTTCTCTACCAGCCATAACAGCATCCCTTGCACCCGAGGCTCACAACACAAAGGTCTCGTTCCACACAGGGTTTAGTGTGGCTTTCACCGTCCGGGTCTTCTGTTTTGTCAAGTTCCGAGGGTCTGGGATAAGCTTCAGCTTCACATAGGGATCTGACAGACCATTGGGATCCATTGGGATGAGGTTACGGGCCTCGCCAACTGAGAGGAGAAGTGAAGGAGGGTAGACAAAGTTACAGATCTGGGAAGAGGCCCCGAAGTCTCCCCAGTTGGCAATCAAAAATCCAAGCTCTCTGCCTTTCTCACGACCCAGGTGACTTTGGCCTTATCTCTCCAGTATCCAGAACACAGGGCCTAAAGCCCTCTCCTCAGCCAGGGACCCAGAAATCAGACTCAGAGCCCACTCCTCCCTGAGGTCCAGGAATGAGGACCCTGGCCTGGGCATATCACCAATAGTAATCCCAAATCTCCCTCCGAATCAGGTTCTCTCTCCTCCCTCCCTCTCAAGGACCTTGATTTAGAGTGGTCATTAAGAGGCGCTGGAAGGGGGTGCCTGGGTGGCTCTGTCGGTTGGCCATCTGCCTTCAGGTCATGCCTGGAGTTCAAGCCCCCACATCGGGCTCCCTGCTTAGCAGGGAGTCTGCTTCTCTCTCTCTGTCCTTCTCCCTGCTTGTGTGCTCTCTTTCTCATTCTCTCTCAAATAAATAATTTTTAAAAATATTTTATTTATTATTTTTTTAAGATTTTATTTATTTATTTGACAGAGAGAAATCACAAGTAGTCGGAGAGGCAGGCAGAGAGAGAGAGGGAAGCAGGCTCCCCGCTGAGCAGAGAGCCTGATGTGGGACTTGATCCCAGGACCCCGAGATCATGACCTGAGCCGAAGGCAGCGGCTTAACCCACTGAGCCACCAGGCGCCCCTAAAATATTTTATTTATTTGTTTGAGAGAGAAGGAGAGGGAGAAGCAGACTCCCTGCAGAGCAGAGAGCTGGATGTAGGCCTCCATCTCAGGACCCTGAGATCATGACCTGAACGGAAGGCAGACGCCCAACTGACTGAGCCACCCAGGCGCCCTAATAGATAAAATCTTAAACAAACAAACAAAAACGCGCTGAAAGTTTCAAGAGTCAACTTGGAAGAAGCATTTGGAAGGGACTGGAGAGGCCGGGCGGTGCTCAACCTTTGCAGGTGGGGTCAGGAGTGTGGGCGTGACCCGCAGGGGGCGTGGCCCTCCCTGGAGGGTTCCCCCCCCCCCC